>NC_064816.1:138034725-138290579 GCF_023721935.1 Panthera uncia | reverse complement strand
TTCCTTCCTTCCTTCCTTCCTTCCTTCCTTCCTTCCTTCCTTCCTTCCATCCTCCCTTCCTTCCTCCCTCCCTCCGTCCCTTCCTGCCTTCCTGCATTCTTCCTTCCCTCCTTCCCTCCTTCCCTCCCTCCTTCTCTCCTTGTTTCTTTCTCTTTCCTTCTTTCCTAATTTCCTTTCTCCTTCCCTCCCTCTCTCTTTCTCTCTTTTCCTATTTATTTATTTATTTATTTATTTATTATTTGCTTGTTTGTTTGTTTATTAATACTTCTTATAGCAGAGATCAGTGTAGATTCTTGTTCCTTTCTACTAAATATAACATACAACCTTTATAAATGTTCTCCTCTCAGCTTTTAAGTTCCTTTTTCTAGTGGAGTCAAATTGCCCATAGATTTTTATAGGCTATTCCTAGTATTCTTATATCTTATTATTTAAAATATTCAAATGTTAACAATTTGTAATCAGAAGAAGTTCAAAAAGCAGAATGGCTTCTTCCTAACATGTTTAGTGATACAGAAATGACAGCCAGAATACTTTTGCACATTTTCTTGTGCCTTTTTTTTTTTTTAAATCAGGGAGGTTGAATTAAAATAAGCAAAAACCTAGACCTGTAAATTTCTGGGTTAATCCAAATACATAAAGCATTAAAAATGTCAGATACAAAGCTAGATGCAAACTGACAGGGAGGAAAAAAAATCTGTTTGTGTACTTAAAGCCCCAAACCAAAAGCAAAATTAAAATTTGTGCTGACCCTTCTCCCTTGGGGCTGCAGATGTCACTGCTGTCTTCTGTCCAGGACACCGTCTGTTACTGAGCGGAGGAAAAGAAATGGCATCCAAGTCACTAGTGTAAAATAAAATAGTCTGCTTGCCAAGTTCTAAAGGTGTCCTGCCATATTTTTTAAGGCAAGATAATGCAGGGTGGAGGTGAGCTACAAGGGTGACCACTAACATGCATTGATTCTTATCTTTGATGGTTCATTCTTTTATTATGAGAGGGTTTATGAGTCAGTTTTATTATACTGACTAGTTTTCATTTAGTCAGTAATAGTAGTTACCATTTATTTAGTGCTTATTGTACTCTGTATTTTTTATATATTTTTATTTTAATATTCAAAATAATTCTATAAATGGAGTATTATTCTCATATTAGAGATAAGGAAGCTGAACCTCTAAGTAAATGAAATTGCTCAAAGCAACACATAGCTGCAATTTCAATGAGGTTTGTAGCTGTTTCCTCACTCTGGATGCTGGTGATCTCAGAAATTGCCACCCTTCAGCAGGCGACAGCTTAGCTGGAGAGCGTGCAAGTCCTCCACCTGAATTGTTCCCACCCATTTGCCACCTTTTTGTGTCCTTTCTGAGTCCTGGGAAGCTGACCTTTGAAGACTGCATGGCCAAGATTCTCTTTCCTTTGTCTTTATCTTGGGTTTGGCCAATGGAAGGCACTAGAAGGATATCGGAGGGTGAAAGGAGATAGATGTGAGATGTTTCCTATCTATGTCCTGCTTTGACCCTGTGCCCTGGCGGTGGTGGTGCCCTTTCAGGCTATCATTCTCTCTAGGCCACCCTTTTCCATGCTTCCTGCTTCCCCAGCTCCTGGGAAAATGCTACCTCCTTTCCTTGTCTCTCACCCCTGTCAGTAGTATTGTCATCTCACTGTTGCTGGTCTCTGGATGCTTCACCATCTTGTTTGTTCCTTAACTCTGTCTACAATTTGGTAAACAGCTCCTTCATTAATATCTCTTCATTTGAACCATCTGGGATGAATTTTGGCTCCTTCTGGGACCCGGACTAATACACAGACTGATAGTATACCCAGATGAAAATATGTCAAAGATAATTTGCAAAGCAGGTTTAGCAGCTCTAAATTAGGATCACTACCGTGCCAAAAGGCACAGATAAGAAATTTGATTTTTTTTCTTTTATTAACTAATGTAGAATCCACCCCAAGGAGACATGAGAGACTAGGGTGGTGAGAGAAGGAAGACTTTAAGAGTCTGTTTATATACCAGGCTTTAGGGAATTGTGATAGGTTTTGAACTTGTGATAAAAGCTGTCTTTGGGGAAGATTTTTCTAGCAGCCATTTGCAGGAAGAGTGGAAGTGGGAAGAAAAGTTGATGGCAGGGAGAAGAGTTACAAGGCTTTTAAAATAAGCCAGTGGTAAAGTGACTGGAGCTAGATTTGCATTGTGGCTGCAGGTATGGGAAACAAGGAACGAAAAATAGCAAAAGAAATATCACTAGTATTTGAGCTTGCATTCTTGTCCATATGATGCATTTGCTTTAAGTTAGTGTAAGCTCTTCACATGTGGAGGGCCCATATGCCTTGATGTAAAATTAGATCAAATTGCAGAAGTTAAATTTGGAATTAAGGTAATATTTTGTTGTAGTGAACATCATTCTTCTTTCTATCTCTTGGACTTTATGTGGAAGCACTTAAAGTCCTCAGAGGCTAATTTCAGTTCAATCTATTTATTTAACAATATTTTAGATACTTAATTTTCTGTTTCCAGATGATCAGACTCCTCAACTTGAAATCCAAGGGCACTATAGGCTTCAAGCAAATTGCTTCTGCATTAAGACTATTGAACTTGGGAGAGTAATCCTATAAAAGCCCCATCATTGCTGAAATGTTTTCCTAATCGTGTATTCCTTCTGAATGTTTATTTGAAACTGTTCTCTTTTGGGGGGGGCGGTAAATGAGCTAATATGTGTTAAATTCTAGCCATTCATTCATTCATTCATTCACTTAATAAAAATTTTAGTGAATAGATATCAGGCACATTTATGTTTTACACAAGAGGACTTTCATTTAATATTCATCCATTCAATCATTTGGTCATTTATACTGAAAAGGTTATAGACTTTGGAATTAGGCAGGCCTGGGTTTGAAACTGACCTTTGCCATTTTCTGGCAGGGTTGTCTTGGACGAATTATTTTTAAGACTCCTTTTTGGGTTATGTAAGATAATTTTTATAAAGAATCTGCATCATGACAAAGAAAAGGCATTCAAAATAGGTGAATGTAATCCTTCTATATCTTACCCCTAATTTAACTTTATATATACACAAAAATACATGAGGCTCCAAGAGGGATAAATTAATAAATGGAAGTATGATACGCACTCTTAAGTGTAATTGCAAACACAAGACAAGATGGAAAACTGTTTAAGTATATTAGAAAATTAATATAATAAAGAAAATACAATGTAACTTTTTCTTCTGTTGTCTAACTGGTATAAAATTAATTCCTTGAATCTCACATTTTGTCAACAAATATGATACTGTATGTTGTGATATATTGCTTTGCCTTGAGAAGGAAAAAATAATTATAGCCATAAAACATTTAAGAAAATTCTGGAAAATAAGAGTAATAGAATTAATTTTTCAAACATTTCCCAAATGCACTTTAAATGGCTTTCCTGAAGGAAAGAGAGGGGGGAAAAAAGAACATGCAGATATAATTACAGATAAGACCCCTGCATATTATTAGTGGACTTAAAAATAATCATGCATATTCATAGATAAATTGCTAATTAACATTCCCAGAATTTTTGTTTAATACAAGCAGGTTATTTTAATGGGGTTAAGGCAAAAACAATATGATAAATGCCTAAATATGTGGCTATTTAACCAACACTGAAAACTTAACTAAACTGCCTCTCCCCCTCTCATAGACATAAACAATTAAGGCTCATTATCATGTTTTTTTAAAGAATAAAAAGGGCAAGTAGAAAATAGTAGGTTGAGATCTGATGCTTTGAATCTTTGGTGATTATTGATGAGTTTTGAAACCTCAGGGGGTTCAAAAGAAAGGTTGATAGAACTTGGAGGCAGAAGGGTTCCAGATAGGGCTGAGGTCCTATCCCTGTCACTAAATAGCAATGTGAACTTTAGGAAGTCTCTGAACTCTCTCAGCCTCTGTGAAATGGAGCTAATGTTTCCTGCAGAGCAGCCTCAGAGCTGTTGGGGGAAATCAGATGGAAATGAATTATGCCTGTCAACAAGTTTTATGAACTATAAATTACCTTATACACTTAAGGCATTTATTCATGTATTCACTCACTCCCCAATGGAGCTATGCCTAATATTAAGCATATGGGGTGGGCATTGATACGGTGAATGAGATGGAGGAAGCAGTGTGTCCGAGTGATCAAGGGTATGGACTTTGAAGTTAGACGGCATGGACATGGAGTGATTCAGAGCTCATCACCCTGTGACCTCCCGTCTCAAACTTTCATTTGGCCAATGACATCATCATCTTAAATCCAATTCCTTAACGTTAATATGGGAAACACTATCTATTTCACAGGGGAGTTGTAAGGATCTGAGAAACATCAAGCACTTAGCTTTAGTACATGGAAAGTACTCAGTGACAGTTGGCAAATATCAACTCTTCAGACATTTTAATCTTTAATCAGGGAGAGCAGACGTTCACACCAATAACAATAGAACAAAGCAACATGGGTAAGAGTGGTGCAAAGAACGTTTGTAATAGAGCTGTAGCACCTTCAGCTGGAGTGATTGGTAAAGATTTTGGAGACAGGCAAATATTTAGTGTGAATCTTAAAGAAGGGGTCTTATTTGACTAGGAAGTGAGAGAGTGGGTGGACAGCATTCCAGGTAGAGGGAGAGGAATGAACTAAAACTTAGAGGTGAGAGAGACAAGTAGTCCAGCTGCCTAAATTAGCATTGCCAGATAGAACTTTTTGTCATAATGCAAATGTTCTATAAATGTGTCGTACAATATGGTAGCCACTGGCTATATATGGCTATTGAACAGTTGACATGTGGATCATGTGGCTGAGGAATTGAATTTCTAATTTCTTTCAATTTTTATTAATTTAAAATCTGCACGGAACTAGTGCTCATCTAGACCATAGGACACATGGAGAGGAGTATTGTGTGGGAAGATCCAAACAGCTTGCAAATTTGGAAGAACTTCCAGACGAACAAGTTTAGATTCTAAAATGGAATCAAACACATTTAGAAGCAGGAGAAGCAATGAATGAATGAATGAATGAATGAATGAATGAATAAAAATTAGCAAAGCAGACCCTAAAGTAGCTGAGTGGGAAAACCAGGAATGAATGTTGAAGAAAGACTTGCCTTGCACTGTTAGTTCAGAGGCAAACTGGTACTGCTAAGTTTGTTAGATTTGACAATTCAGAGATTATTAGTGATCTTTAAAAGAAAAGTTTCTTTTCAGTGGTGGAGGTGAAAAGATTATTGCAAGGATTAAGGAGTTAAGTATGTTGAGTAGGTGGCAATATGGAGCATAGTCTTCTCTTTGAACAAGTTTATGTTCCTAGTGTTAAAGAGTAAAACATTGCACACTAAGTTAGTTTCAGCAAGTACTGTATAATCATCAAGTAAGTGGAGTTCATGCAGGCAAACTAAGTAGTTTCAATGCCAGGTGTGAAATTACAGTGGTTTAGATAAAATTTTAAAGCAATTCTACAAATAACTACTCTAAGTCATGACATTTTTAGGCCACATTGAAAACACTGGCTGAAAGAATACAAACAGTGTTGAAATCATAACCAAGCCCCTTGCTGAGCTTATAGTTTGAACTAAGGATAGATTATTCTCATGCCCTTAATTTTGTATGATGAAAAACTTATTTTTTCAACTTGCCCAACACAGATAGGTACCAGGTAAATGGGGAGGTATGTTCCCATGGATATTTCAAAAAGAGGCAAACCAAGGACAGATCTATTTTGTGAAAGACATAGATTTTCTTATTTCTCGTGATTAAATGACTACAATAATTCTCTCATTTCCTCATTTATCCTCATGAAAATCACTTGGAATACTTGACAAACATTCAAAATCTTTTGCCCCATTCCAAACTGATCAATATGAATCTCTAAGGGATTAGTTTAGGGATCTGCATTTTTAATTAGGACCCAAGTGATTCTTAAGTTCAGGCACTTTGGGGAAATACTAATGTATTTCATTTATTCACCATTTCAACAAACATTGATTGAGCATTTTCCATGTGCCAGGCATTGAGCCAGATACTGGGACATAAAGATGAATAAGACAGTCTCTGGCCTTATGAAATTGTCCTGTTGGGGAGATAGCAAATGCTATTATAGACTAAGTGGTTTGGTAGTATTGCAAAGGGAGCACAGAGGAGGAGCAACTCAGCCTGGGGAAGGAAGGTCATGGAAAGTTTTACTTGGGGGGGGGAGGGTAGATAAAGTACGAGTAGAGTGTCAAAGGAGAAGTCCTCCAAATGGAGGAGGAAAGAGGAACATTCTGTTCAGGGGAAACATCACACAAAAAGGGAGGAGAGTGTGTTGGATCTGGGAGCATTCAATTCACATGGCTGGAAAGTAGGCCTCCCATGAGAGAGTGGCCAACGTAACTGGAGATGGAGGCAATGGCCAAGCACAGAAAGGAGTTTCTAGTTATTCTCAAGGTGATGAAAAGTCATTAAAGTGTAATGTGGGGTTGATGAGATTGGAGATAGGGAGACCCATTAAAATACAATAATTGAGGTGAGAGGTGGCATTGTCTGACCTAGGGCAATATCCACAGAGGAAAAGATGGAGACATTTTTGAGAAATAGTTGATGATTTATTATGCATGATATAACCAGACAATAGTTGACCTAATTCTTTATTAATGCTGTCTTAGTGAGATGAATTGGATTGCTAAACAGTTGATTGTGTAGATGGCCCACATGATGCATTTTGGCCATGATGAGGAACATATAATTGTTTGTTCATAGCTATAGTCACTGCTTAAATTGGAGTGCTCTTGGGCAAGGTTTCTAATATTAGGGCTACATCAACATGGAGGAACTATTGAGGTTTACACAGCTGCCTCTGTGGTTATCTCAAATTCTTTGATTTTACGTAGGTGAGGAAGTTCATATTGCTTACTACCTTTAAGTTCTTCCTAGTATTCTGGCCCTTTAATGCTTTTTCCTGTTGGTTTTACCCTCTGTGGTTACTTATAGTTGTAATACTATTCTATTTTAAAACTTACTTTACAGCTCTTTTTAACCCATCACAAATTTAAATTAATATACAGAACATGCAGATTTCCAAAATACAAATGAAATAAATGAATTATTTTTGAGATTTTTTGACACCTACTAAAATATTTGAAACAAATTTTGGAAGGTGCTGGTTTATAGTGATAATATCTGTGGTGATTCAGGAAAAGAGGCACCGGACAACTTAATAAACAGTTTGATAGAATCCAAATACATGGAATCCAATTACTGACACATAGAACACAAAGCATAACAAAGTGCGTGGCTACCTTATGATTTGTAGATATAGTTTACAAGTTGGAACTATTTAAGGATTCAAAGCATTTCTGCAAAGTATGTGGTTGTTAACATTTTAATACATTAATTCTATTGTGGAAAGCACTATAACATGAAGTATTTAATAGTTAAAATGGTCAAATGTATTTCTCTGTTTATACAGTTTGCATTCATAGGAGGAAAGTGAGTGACATAGCAAGAGCATTGCTCTAGAGAAGCTGACTAAAACCAGGGAATTCAGAGTGAAGAAGGCATGTGTTGGGATTCTCACGCTTTCAGTGCATAAACCTAGATGAATGGGTTTGCCACCTTGAGCTTCACTTTCCTCATTTGTGGGATAATGTTTACCTTACAGGATTGTTTTGAGGATTAAATGAGATGGTACAAGTAAAACACTTGCTATGGTGGCTGGCTCATAGTATGCTCAGTATAAAAATAACAGCAATTACAAAAAAATCAGGATTCAAGATTCTAGTTGGACAAGTCATGTTTTTTCTCAGGGTCTGAGCCTCTTTAACAGTAAAATTAAGCAGGTAGGTTGGGTGACTTCTAAATTTGATGATTGGGGTTAGGATTTGATGAGTAAAAAGTCACATCTGGATTTTTGTCAGAAAATGTATCATTTATTTTTAAAATTTTTAATGTTTATTTATTTATTTTGAGAGAGGGAGAGAGAGAGCGAGCAGGGGAGAGGCAGAGAGAGGGAGAAAGAGAGAATCCCAGGCAGGCTTTGCACAGTCAGCACAGAGCCCTATTCAGGGCTCAATCTCAGGAACCATGAGATCATGACCTGAGCCGAAATCAATAGTCAGAAATTTAACTGACTGAGCCACCCAGGGATCCCAGAAAATGTATTATTTCAAAAGTTGTATTTTACCCTGAGTCACACATTCCTGTATGGGCACTGAAATGTATTTAATCTGAACAGATTTAAAAGCTTCAAGAATGGTGGCATGTTAATTTTGAAAGCATGCTAGCTATCCAGCTAAAGAATTCCATGTGACTGTCAGAGCTTAAAAGAAGATAATTTAACAATACAAATGGTATTTAAGGAATGAAAGTGACTGACACTTCATCAGAAGCAAACAAACAAAAAAAGTATGCAGGCAAATTTTACATTTATATTTATTTATTCATTTATTTTCTAATTATCCTAACAGGGCTAACCCATTATAAATCAGTGCCCAAATAAGACTGTTTGTTAATTGCAGAATTTTTACAAACTATTGACTTAGAAGAAATGTAAAGCTTTGAAAACTATTTGAATTTTCATATATTTGTGATGATAGTTGGCAAATGTTTGACATATTTGGAATAGGTGAAGCCAATTATTTTTTGAGAGTATGGAAGAATTTTTTTTGTCTCAGAGAGGTTGTTACGTTGAGAACCTGGACATAGAGACAGCTGCTTAAGACAAAACACAGCTCTGGAAAAGGTGAGGTCAGGAACTGACATATTCACATTGTTGGCTTATTTACCCTTAGTTACATCCCATTAGGTTGAATTAATGATAGTTCTCTGCTCATACTCATGTAAGTGTGTCTTAGGCTTAAGTATTACATTGGTTGGGCATTTGACTCTGGGTCTGGACTTCTGGCATTCAGATCCTAGCTTTGTAACTTTAAGAAAGTTACTTTACTCTCTGAATGTTAGTTCCCCAAATGTGAAACAGAGATAATAGTACTACCTTATAAGGGTTTGTGGGAGTTAAGTAATATATACAAAACATTTGGGCTAATACTTGATAATGCAGTTTATAACCATCAGCTGGTTTTCCCACTCAGTTATTAATGTCAGTTTTGCTTTTATTAAGCTAAGATATAATAGAGGTTTCTCTGTCTTAAAGGAAACTAATACACTCAGTAGATTTGCTCAGATAAAGGAAAAAAATGCAGGTTGTTTTTGAACTGACTTGTCATTTTCATCAAAAAGCCAAATTGAGTGCACTATGCAGACACAATTTAGGTTGAAAGTGCTCCTCAATGAAAGCTATCACAGGTGAAACAATAGTAATATATGTCAGAAGAGGAAAAATTATCTCTCAAACTCTGTGTGCATGCGTGTGTGTGTGTGTGTGTGTGTGTGTGTGTGTGTGTGTGTTTTAAACCATAGTAGAGAGTCTAAATATAGAGCATGATAGTAGGCACTTGGTAACTACTTGGTAGATTCTTTTTATTACTCTGAAAATTTTTTATAATCTGAGTACTTTGTAATTGTGTTTAAAAAAAGAATTTTGGAAAAGTTATCTTAGTTTTCTCCCTCTAAAATCTCTGACATATGCCTGATGGATATAGATTTTCATTTTAAAAATTAAAGAGGGGCTCAAATGAGTTTAGTTATTTTCTTCGATGATGAAATGCTCCCCGGAGGTGGACCAAGAAGAGTTATAAATCTTTGATGCACCTGTGTAATATATGCAGTGCACTGCTGAGAATATCTAGTTTTGAGGTTTCAGTGGCAGAAAACCAACTGCAGGGAATCTGGATATTCTAGCACAGTTCTGACCTTAAATGTTTTATCTGCTGAGAAGAATAATGCAGTTTCAAAATGTTAATGTGGTTTCAAAAGAAGATGAGGGTCTTCCTTTTTCTTTCCATATAAGTTTAATAACACTGTACTAAACAGGTTTAGGCACTGGTATCCTTAATTTTAAAACAGAGGGTCCTTTACAGTACTGCTGCTTCCGGTGACCTAAACAGAGTCTTAGCAGTAAAAAGAGTTAATGCTCCTAATATTTCCTTTGGTGCTGAGAAACGGCCTCTGTGGAAGATAAGGCAGGTCTAGACTAAAGAGGCAATGGAATGGGAATGACTTTTGTCCTCCATGATCCTAACCATGTGATCTCTTCTTTCCCAAACCACTTTGACATTTCAGAATGAAAAGGGAAAGAAAAGGAAAGTAGGAAGAAGAAATGGGACAGAACAACCCTTAGAAGAGTTTGTTTGTCTTCAAACCTAAGGACAGGGAGTTGAAGTTTCCCAAAACAGCAGCGCCACTTTTCTTCCCTCCATCCTATGCAAACAAACACCAAGACCATGAACAGAAGCAGGTTTTCATGCCAAGTCACAGACCAAGCACCCAGGTCACTTAAGACCTATACAAGTTTACCATATGAATGTCCTTTGGTCTGAGCTGACAATGATGGTAAATGATTCATGCAAAGAATAGAGCGTAAAGGATAATGTGGATCCATGAACACATCTTATGAATCATATGTATGAGTGTTTTAGTTTATCATGATCAACTGCAAAATTGTCTCTTCTGTTTAACGCTTCCCCTTTTATTGAACACTTCTAGTGCTTACTGCATGGACAAGTGTTAAGTATCTATAATATTTAGAGATGAATTTAATTTCACTTTTACAAGTAGTTTTTAGAACCATCTTTCTTATAAACTGTAACACAAAACATGCAAAATAATTTAGTAACTCTTTTATCATATACTGGCAACATCTTTAACATCTAGAAAAACTAGATGTTGTAATATTAGGACTTGGTGGTCCATTATATACACCGCAAAGTGAAGCAAAATGGATAGAACATATAGAACAGTGGTTACTTGTCTTACCATAAAACCATTGGCACGGGGCCCTTTGCACTCACTTCTCCTCCCTTGTCCGCTGAGTCAGTGCACACACACAGTGCATACTGCTCAAAGAGCTGGTTTGGTCATTCCATTTTCAAAAGACACATTTCATATGAATTTTAACAAAAGGGTATTTATAAAATGTGTTATTTCATGATCTCTACTTTAAACATAAATCAGGCACTTCAGAACATCTAGAGTGGTTAGTTGTTTCAAAAAAGTGCTTAGTATTGTTAACTGGACAGTTGTGAGGAATAAAATGCACATGCAGAATGATGAGAAATATATGAGAGTGCTTCCTAAGTATGACAAGAATGGCATAGTGAACCGTATTATTCCTCTCCATTGTCTTTGGCTTCATCACCTCTAACCTACTGAACAAATGTGGACCTGTGTGGCTCCTGGCATCTCTTGTAGAACTGGTCCAAAAATTCCATTTCCAAAAGTCAGTTTGAGAAGACATTGCTTTTCCATGATTTCTTCTTACTTTTTATACTTTCAAAAGGACATTTTTAAGATGTGGGATTTTTTTCTACCATCCATCAGAATGTCTCTTTTTTAAAATTTTTTAAAGTTTGTTTATTTATTTTGAGAGAGACAGAGACAGTGTGAGTAGGGGAGGGATAGAGAGAGAGAGAGAGAGAAAGAGAGAGAATCCCAAGCAGGCTCTGCATTGCCAGGACAGAGTTCCACTCCGGGCTCTGACCCACGAAACTGTGAGACCATGACCTGAGCCAAAACAGAGGCAGAGGCTTAGCTCACTGAGTCACCCAGGTGCCCCGCCTTTTTTTTTTTTTTAAACAAAACAAAACAAAACAAAAAACCCACCATTAAATTTTATTTGACAGTTACATATATCTTGGGCTGGGGAATATAATGCTTGTGTGTATAAATTTCTTTTTTGTTGTTGTTGTTTCAAGTTTTTATTTAAATTCTAGTTAGTTGACATATAGGGTAATACTTGTTTCAGGAGTAGAATTTAGTGATTCATCACTTACATATACATTTAAAGGCCCAGATGTTGCAAAATAAGGGTCTATCAAAAAAAAAATGTCAGCTTTATAGAGGTATAATTGACAAATAAAATTGTAAGATATTTAAGGTATATATAGTGATGGTTTGATATATCCATACATTGTTAAAGGGTTCCTCCCATTGAGTTAATTAACACATCCATCACTGTACACACACACACACACACACACACACTTACACACATACACACACATATTGGTGAAAACACAAATTCTACTCTCTTAGCAAGTTTCAGTTATACATTACAGTGGGTTTTTTTTAATACAGGGGAAACCCGAGAACAGCTGTTTCATATTATTATATATATATATATATATATATATATATATATAATGAATATATACAGACCATATATATATTATGTGGAATATTTTATAGATATAGATATATACATGGACATAGACATAGATGTAGATATAGATATAGATATAGATAGCCTGTAATTGTTCCCAAAGGGTGGTGTGCACCCCCTGTTGGCCAAATGTGGTTGGCTGTCTCAACACTTCTCTTTTCCCGTGTCAGGTCTAATGGAACAGTCTGGCTCTTGAGCTGTGCTTCTTCCCCTCCCCTTCTCTGGGGAGCTGGTCAGGGTGGCTTCTTCTTCACTAGGGACACTGGGATCACCCCAGGTCCTGGATCTGCGTGCCTCTGTGGTCTGAGGCTGAGGAGGCTGAGGTGGCTGAGCTCTCAAGGCCCAGTGGCCATTCCTCTTGGCCAGGCATGCCCCGTGAGGGAGGTGCCATTTCCTCAAGGCCGGTGGGGGGCTTGGGTGACCTGCAGCTGCAGGCAAAGCTGGGGCCCAGAAGACAGAGGCCTAGGTTCATAAGGGCTAGGTCCCAGGCAGGTCTCTGGAGGAGGGTGGGGTGCTGCTGCCTCAGGGACTGGGCCTGCCCTCTGGCTGCACTGCGCTAATTAACCACACTCTCTGCCAGAACACTTTTGTTTTCACATTTCCTTCTTTCTCTAATGAACATTTTCAGATGGTAAGTACCTGAGTCCTGATGGTAGGATTTTGTGCTGCAAACTGTTGCTAAGATTGAGACCCTTTATAAATACTTCCAGATGTATTGCTGATTGATTCCTACTCTTGAATTCCATTTAAGATTGTGTGCCTGGTTGGCAAACTGCATCCTTTTTAATACAGGGGCATAATAATATTTGTGTCTGGTGTGGTGCCCCCCTACCCCGACCCGTTACTTATCTTTGCTTCTTCCTTCACCTCAGTTTCCCAGTCCCCATATCTCTATTCCCTGGTTTTCTTCACTTCCTTTCTCTCCTCTCATTTCTCCGTTAGTATTCTTACCATTTTTTGCCCCCATTGACCTTTTAGAAAGGGTCTTTTGTCTCACCCCTTAAATCTCTCATTTCCCACCCCCCATATTGCAATATAGAGAGAAATGCAAAGAAGAATTATGAGGATTTACCATGTTATGAAAAAATTTCATCCTTTCTCCTTTGCCAGGGATTCATTACTTGAAAATATTGACATCAATTTCCAGAAATTCATAAATGTCTCCAGTCAATACATCTAAATTACAAATAAACCTCCAGTGGTTTTGGTAAGAAAGTGTCCAATTTGTTAGTTTCCTTCATTTCTTGCAAATAATGTCAGTGAGTTTGGAACATGGCTGCATCAGGACAGTGTAAGAAATCAGCCTATGTAAATGAGCTTTTTATTTCCTCAGGACCCATCTAGTGACTCAAGTTGGTTAAAGCTTATGGAACTTTGTAGTTCCTGGTGCTTCAGGACTGCCTCCTTATCTTGTCTCAAAATTGGAGTAATGATAGCTACTTTTAGTTCCGTTGACCATAGAAAAACATACACACCTGGAAATATGTAAAAGAATCAGTATTTCTGAACTAAGATTTTATAATTCCATGCTTTTTAGAGAGATCAAAATATCAAGGAGCCTGGTAATCACATCATCTAATATTGCTATGATAGCAATTATGAATAGTAACCCCAGATCTGTCTTTTTGTGTTTTTGTTTTGTTTTGTTTTGTTTTGTTTTTTGTTTTGTCAGATCAGTCATGCTCAGAGAAGAACTTTCCAGGTGGTAGCCGCCTTAATACTACTATGCCTATAACATATGAAAAAGTAATTCAAAATAATCAAGGACTTAAATGTAAGCTCTAAAACTGTAAAACTCTAAAGCAGGAGTTACAGAATTAGAGAATAGAAAAATATAGCTATATAGAACAAAATGGGCCCTTAGACTGAAGGAACAACCAGGTCCACTTAGACACATCACAGGAAAGCTATGAAATGCAAAGACAGAAGAAAATCTTTAAAGATACCAAAGAGAAAAGACATTATCCATGATGATACAACAATAAAGTTACTGGCAGAGTTCTAATTAGTCAAATAGATGCAAGAAGACAGAAAAAAAACTTTTTAAATGTTGAGGGAAAAATAACAATAGTTATAAGTCTATTCTCAAACTATCATTTAAGAATAAAAAAATGAAGATATTTTATATCATATAAAGAGTTAGAGTTTGCCTCTTACAGACTCTTCCTGAAGGAACTACTAACTTTAAAAGAAGGAAATTGATTCTAGAAATAAGCAATAAATTGTAAGAACCAATGCTTTTCAAAAAGTGGCTAGCATTGGTTTTAAATAAAGTGGAAATAAAGCTGTAGACAACAAGGATGTATTTGAGTGCTTGGAATTATGTGGAATCAAGGATGTATTTGAGTGGCTTCCTAAATTTTTTGCATTGCTCAAAATAAATATAATAATAATAATTTACTTAACTTGTCATTATATAATTGTGTATGTTAAAAAATTAAGGTTAACAGTTAAAAGAATACAAGTACAATCCATAGCTCATAAATCATGGAAGCAAAAAAGAGTGTGCTATACTAAAAAGTTGATCAAGCTGATGAAAAACAGAAAAGGAGAAAAACTAGAAACAACCAAAAGGATGGAAATAAAGAATACAAAATAAGTTGGTAGAAATAAGTATAAAATATCAATAGTTACAGTATAACTCAGCCATTAAAACATAGAAAATCTCAGATTGTGTAAAATGTAAAACCCAACAAAAAAGCAGTGTATTACAGAAATACATGCACACACATATATGTATATGTATGTATACATACATATACATGTATGAAAATGAAAAGTTATTTGCTACCAGTTTGAACAAAAAGAAAATGAAAGATGGTATAGTAAAAGCAAAAAAAGAGAATTTATTGGGGTGCCTCAGTGGCTCATTTGGTTAAGTGTTTGACTCTTGATCTCAGCTCAGGTCTTGATCTCAGGGTTATGAGTTCAAGCCCTACTTTGGGCTCCACACTGGGTGTGAGGCCTACTTTAAAAAAAGTAGAATTTATTGTAAAGTATTAGTAGAGATAAAGAGAAACATAAATTAATAAAAAATAACTCATCAAAAGATAAGGCAATTTTGAACTGAAATGAACTTAGAAAGTAAAAAGCACAGTAAGATGAAATTTAAAAAAAACTATAATCTAAGTAAGAGATGTTAACACATCTCTCAGAAGTTAATATATTAATTAGACCAAAGTATGTAGAAGATTTGAATAACTCAGTTAACAAGATTGATCTCATAGGTGTATATTTAATTGCACATTCAACTAATGTGAACATCTGTTCTCTTTGAACATGCTGCATTCAAGGCAATCTGTTTTGGAGGTTATAAGTGCAGATTCTGGAATTTGACTAAGTTTGAGTCTCAACACCACAACATACTAGGTGTGCAAGGTGGTTAAGTTACTTTGTTTTGCTATGGCTCAGATTCCTGATTTGCAAATTATAGGTAATAATAATACTTAGGACTTTTGCGAGCTTTAACAAGTTAAAACATGGTGAACTGTTAAGAATAGTGCCTAACACATGGTGAATATTTGACTAATGTTGTTGGTATTATTATTATACAAGGTCTCAAAAAACCCACAAAATTCCATGAAATAAATTCAGTAAAATTAGTCACCAACTATAAAAAAATAGCTCAAACTCTCTCATATAGCTGGAAATTGAAAATAGACTTCTAAATAATTCATGAGTTAATGAAGAAAGTAAAGTGGATATCATACAATATTTATAATTGAATGACAGTGAACGTAGTACATATAATAACTCCTGGGATGCGGTAATCACTTAAAGGAAGGTTTCCGGTTATAAATGTATATATTAGAAAATAAGTCATTTGAAAATAAACAAATGCAGATTTAACTTAAGCAGTTAGAAAAGAAACAGCAGAGAACCTACAAAGAAATGGAAAGAGGGAATTCATATGAAAAGGAGCACAAAGTAATAAAATAGCAAACAAAAACACTACAGAAATCATTAGCAAAATCCAAAAGATGGGTTTTTGAAAAGGGGGTTAAAATAGACAAGACCATGGCAAAATTGATCAATGAAAAAAAGAGCATATGTAAACACATATAGCACTATGAGCATTAAAAATGATAAATTTCCCATCTAGTGAAGATTTTTATATCTTCAGAGAACATTCTGAACATGCTATGCCAAATAACTTAAATAACATGCTATCTTAGATTGACTGAACACTTTTCTAAGAAAGTATAAATTTTCAGTATCAACAGAGGAAGAAAGAGAAAATCTGAATATACTAGTAACAGTTTAAAACATTGATGGTAAATATGCTGTCCTCTTCTTTAAGGATGCATGCTGTCAGTTATTTATTATAGCTAGGTCCTAGCCTATACAATGAGACAAAAGGAACAGATACAGATTAGAATATAAAAGAATATAGAGGGATTAGAAAATAAGTAATAAGATTATTGTTTACAGAATATAAGTGTATACGTAAGAAAATCCAAGAGCATTTACTGACTGATTTTAGAAGTGGTAATTTTGTTGGGTATAAGAATTATTTAAGAATCTTTTTATACTATAGAAACAAATATAATTACATTAAAAACTTCAAAATGTCAATGATAGATATGAGTTGCTTATACGATACCTACTTATTAATTTATTTTTTTGTCTTATTGTAGAACAGATTAGAGATCTCAGGAACTGACCATATGGGAAATTAAATGAATAGGATGGTATTAAAAATCAGTGAAGCAAGAATAGATTATTGATTATTTTGAAGTAATTTGATCTATAAATGGACAAATAAAATTAATTAGGTTCATACCTCATATTTTAAAACTGAAATCCAGACAAATTTAGAGATATACATTTGGAAACAACATTTAAGCAAATTTTGTAGGAAAAAAAAGTACACACACACACACACACACACACAAACACACACATCTCTGCCTTGGAGTAGTAAGTGATTTATTTGAAAACATCTGCCACCCCCCCAAAAAAAGGACACAAACCAAAAGGGAGAAGATGGATGGATTTGAGAACAGCAAAACTACTTAAAAAGTGCTGTGTATTAAAAGAAACAGGGATGCCTGGGTGGCTCAATCGGTTAAGTGTCAGAATCTTGATTTTGGCTCAGGTGGTGATCTCACAGACATCTCTCAGTCCTAAGATTGGGCATGTGGAGCCTGCTTGGGGTTCTCTCTTTCCCTGTCTCTCTGCCTCTTCCTTGTTAGCTCTCTCTCTGAAAATAAATAAATATTTATAAAAAAATGAACAGTTAAAAGGCCAGCTACAGGCCAAGAAATGATAGTTGCATTATATATATTTGAATCTTTTTATACAACAAATGAAACAAAAAAAAAAAAAAAAAGAAAGACTAGGTTCCAGTCTATATAAATAACTCCAAAAATCAGTAGGAAATGAAAAACAACTCACTCAGTAGAATAAAAAAACAAAAATAGGAGCCAGCAGTTAATAAACATGGATAAATAAGTGGCCAGTGAACATGTAAATGCTCAAGTTCACCAGTAATCAAGATAATACGGATTTTTAATAATCAAGGACATGTACTTCTGTACCCATCAGATAAGAATATTTTTTTAGTATTGGCAATAACAAAGACAGGAGAGGTTGTAGGGAATTGGAAACCCTCACACACCATTGGTGGGAGAATACATTGGCAAAACCACGTTAGAAGGCAATTTAGCAATATCCGGTAATGTTGAAAATTTGCATTCAAATTGTTAGCGCTAATAATTGTTCTAGGCATACAATATAGGGAAGTTCTCATATAAGTGCCCGTGGATATTCTACATTGATTTTAGTAGTGAGAAATTAGAAACAAAATAAATGAGCATGTATGGGGGAAAGGAAAAATAACTTGCGGTATATTGCATAAGACTCAGGTAAATGAACTAGATCTTCATATATTGGCCAAATCTTGAAAGCATAATGGTGATAGGAAAAGTAAAAGTATTGCATGATACATACCATGTATCATGAGTATATATATTATGAGTAGATACATACGAAGGAAAATAAAAATACGGATGGGGAAGGATATATGGCAACTTCAATACTGTGTTTATATCTGGGGGAGGACAAAAGGGGATTGTAAATGCATGGTGGTGGGTATGTGAGTATTCATATAACCTTCTCTCTATATTTTTGCATGTTAAAAATTTTTTGCATTAGCAAAGTCCCAGCCAGTGTGGCGTCCTTATGAGCTGCTAAGATCAAACAGCAGGAAAATAGCTGGCTGGTGTGGAATGAGAAAGACATGTCTGAGCATGGCTGAAGGCCATGGAGGAAAATTCACCGATAAAAGATTTATAATAATTGCTGCAGTCACAAGCCATAGAGCAATCTTAACATGTCTACCATATCAAATGGATTCTTCATTATTTATAAGTCTTTTCAGTTATATACTAATATTCACAGGTCATGAAGACTATAAGTGATTTTATTTTCAGAAAAGCAAAAAGATATCAATATATTAAAAAAATACAGTTAAAAAAGCAAAAGAGCACCAATATATTTTTAAAAGTATAGCATTGTCCCAATATCCCCAACTTAAGTTACATGTTTTGGCCAGTAAATGTGTTCTGTAGAATGGAGTAGAATATTTGAACTCAGTATGCTTCTAATTTCCATAAATAAATTCGTTGCAGTTTAAAAGAATTGGAGTTAATATCTACAAACTGGATAAAATATTAGTACATTTTTTAATGAGGTTATGTTTATGCTTCTGTTATAACAATATTTGTTCTGTAGTCATTTTAGTCTGTGATTATTTATCCATAATTGATTATACACTTTAATTTCAGAACTACATCTATATTACAAGTATCTTAGTTGAAGTAATCCTTTTCTAAATAAAACTTTTACCAAAATACATGTCTTAAGAAGGAATAGATTCTTAATTATACATATAAATAATTATATTTCACAGTAGTACTACCAAGTCTATTAATTGCTTTCATAGCTGATTTTTATTTAAGGCACTTAGTTTAAAGAATAGCAAGAAAGCTCATGTGCCTTGCATGAAGCAAGCAAAGGAAGAGAACAGAAAATGAAGTTAGAGGGTTAAGGGAGTGTCCAGGTCAGTAGAGAGTTAAGGGAGTGTCCAGATCAGTAGTCAAATGAAATAGTGAACCATTTTAAAAATAAGAATAGATGGCACAATACAGAGAGATGGGAATTTATAATTTGGGTATGAATCTAGGCTTCATCATGGACTTCTTACATGGAAGTAACTTAACCTCATTTTTCCTGTTTCCAGTCTGCAGAAATGGAGCTCATTGACCTCACAGGGTTGTTTTGAGAATTCAGTGCAGTAATCCACAGAAAATATTTCAGAGTGCTGGTGTTAGGTGCCAGTCTCAGCCTGTCACCACCCAGTGTTGTGGCTGGACCAGCCCTTGTGGTTCTTACAATGAGTATAAGTCACCTTGTAGTAATCGCTCTACTACCCGTTTCTCTGTCCTTCCCACCATTAAAGTGTAAGTATGACTTAGGCAGGTCAATTAGTCTTAAGCATGAGTTAATTCACTGGGAGTGTGATGTGACATGATAAAGGGCTTATGACATGGAACTGGTTTCATTTTGTCCAATTTGGTCAGGACAAGCCCAGCTTTTATTCATTTATTTAATAAATTTTATTTAAAAACCCACTCTGTGCCAGACATCTGTGCGAGGCAGTGGGGCTGCTGTGTATAAGAGAGAAAGGAAACCAACAAACCAAGAAGATTTTAAATCGTAGGTGTGGGGGAGTTGTTGGGTGGCAGAACTGTGTTTTTGGGAAAGGTGTGTGTGCCATGATGGAAACCAACTGAGCTGTTGTAGGAGAGGCTACTTATGATGTGGGGTCAGGGAGAGGGGGCCTTATATGCCATGTAAGAACAGGGAAGTACACCCAAGGCAGAGGACATGACAGAGGCCTTGACTAAGGGGGAAAGTATATGACACAAAGAACAGAAAGGAGCCAGTGTGTCTTAAGCATCCTGAGTGACAGAGAGACAGGGAAGAGGTGAGTTTTGAGGGGCAAGCCAGAGTCAGAGAATGCAGATACTTATAGGCCAGGATTAGGAATTTGGGTTTTGCTATATGGCTAATAGGAAAGAATTAAAGAATTCTTGATAGAGGAGTGACCTGATTTAAGTGTTGAAACTGTGACTTGTAGTGCTCTGTAGGAAATGGAGTAACTATTATAAATAGCCAATAGTATGATTTTAGGGAGACCAAGATATCATATAAGATCTATCACCACCAAATATGTAACAGATCCAGCTTCATCTTTGACAGTGAGGGCTGAGGGAAAGTGTTAATGATCAGGTTTTTGGCTTTAATAACTAGGCAATTGGGAGTACTATTTTCTTTAATGGAAAAGACTAGGAAGACTCAGATTTGAGTGTGTGGAGGGTGGGAAATTCTGTTTTGCATATATAAGTTGTAGATACCTACTAAACATCCATGTAGTGACAGAGTTTAATATAGGAAACTAAGGTGCAGAGGAAATGTATGACCTGCAGATGAAAATTGAGAATCAACAATATACAGTTTGATTGAAAACATGGGACTAATAAGGCATAGAAGCAAAGAGGGCCTGCATAGTGCCTCTCACCTGATGAGTTTTGCTCTGAAGGAAAGTAGAAATGATGTTGTGGGTAGAAGTAGGTGTTAGGTCAAGCCTGGAAGGTGTTGTTGTTGTTGTTGTTGTTGTTGTTGTTGTTGTTTAGGTGAACTGTATAAGAACATTTTTGTAGGAGTATGGAAATGACCAGATTTTAGGGAGTAAATAATGGTGCTAAGGGAAAATGGCTCACTACTCTTATCAGAATTGAGGAATTTCTTTTATCAGTGGGTCATACATTACACCTCCTTTTTTTTTTTTTTTTTTTTTTCCTGCTGAGTATCTTACAAACTCAACATCTTGACTCTCCTTACCTGGGTAACTAAGTAGAAATGGTGACTTATAAATTCAGCTGCCACCTCTGCCTGCAGAATCACAGGCAATAGCACCATTTGGTTCAGAGGCTTTATAAAGCTTAGACACACTTCTCCAGGCACCAACAGAAGCAGATACCATCCCATGTGGTTGGGTTGTGGTAGCCAAAGAAGTTTTCCTATTATTTATATTCTCTCTTGTCTCTTCTTGTAGAAAAGGCAGTTTCTCTTTGGTGAATATTAGGTAAATTTTCAAGATCCTTTGAGTCAAGATCTCCCCGTTCAAGAAAGTTTACTTTGCTTTTGCCCCAGAGTAAATGTACCATGCAATTACAAAGGACTAGCTTATCATTAAGACCTGTGCATCAGGAATCTAGTCAGAGAGAACTTTTCCAAAGGAGAGGAAGAAAAGCATGCTTATTCCCCAAATACCATAAGACAAGAGCTAACTGACCCAACTAAGAAGAATACCTCCTATAGGACAGAATGAAAGAATGCATGGATCTTATAGAAGCTAATATGTCATGTTTGATGGGTGTTTCCCATAACAAGAATCACACAGCAGTATGAAACTTTACAACTTCTCCCTGATCTGAGGGTTTTGGAATTTCATCACTGCCTGGTTTAGGTGGTGACCGAGCATTTGTATTTGCTCCTATTTCCAAATTTTTGCATAAAGAAACCACCCTCCAATGAATTAGCTAAAATGTTTCTAGTTTCATCTACATCATGGGGCTAGGCATAACGAGTTTATTCACTGGTGTGATTGACTTTCTACACTTAGTTGTATAAAGGAAGATATCATCACATAACAGAACTCATCCCTGAAGCTACCCCAGACAAGATTAGGAGAATAACAAATAAATGGAAAAGAGAGGCAAGCAGAAATAGCACTATTTTCCTCTGAGTTCTGATCACTGAGCTCCAATTCCATATTTCAACTGCATCTACTCAGATCCATTAGAACGGATAGCTGAAAAAAATTGTGGCAATGTTATTTTCATTATTTGATTTTTTAATTTACAGGCATTCCCTATGGATATCACAGTGACAGCAAATTTATAGAGTGCTAATAAAAAGGATGCACTGGCTGAAAATATTTTAAGATATGATATTTCTTGAAGTAATTACTCAAACCAGTAAGGCCCATAGCTGTTACATTCTGTATATTAGCCTGATCTCTCATTAATTATTTGAGTTCAGAAAAAAAAAACTGAGAGGAAATTTACTTTTGGTAGATTTTAGTCATATTTAGAAACAAATTTAAAAAAAAACTGGAGAAAGTCCATGCTTCTTAATCTTTAACCATTTTTCTCATTTAAAGGAAGATTCTTCATTCTCTTGTTCTGAAATGTTTTAAATTTCTTGAGGTCATTGCATCTTTAATTCAATTAAAAATATGCACTATGGGAGATGCAAACATAAGGAACATTCTTAAGGAATATTCACTTAGAGATTAGCTCTAACGCAATGGTCTGAGAGAACTCTGGCTAGCTTCAGAAGCCTAGAGGAGAGAGAAATTGCTTTTAGATTAACAACTAGGGAAGACTTCACAAGACAGCACTTAAGAATGAAGTAAGTATGGCATTTGCATAAATATAGATGAATGAGTAGAAGAGCATTCCTGAAAGATTAAACCAGAGATTCTCCAAGTGTGACCCAGGACCAGCAACCTCAGCAGCAGCACCGGGGAATCTGTTATCAGTGTAAAATTTTGGTCTCTATCCCAGACCTACTAAATTACAAATTCTGGGAGTGGTTCCAGTGATCTGTGTTTTAATAAGTTTTTCAGATGATTCTGGTGCATGCTAAAATTGAAAACCATTGGATTAAACTACTCCAGTGAAAATAAGGTAGGAAAGATAAAGTGTAGGAGTGTTGACAATAGTGACTCCATCTTTGGCCCTCCATCTTATTCATTTCCTCAAAATGGCCTCCCTCAGGGTATGTGTTCCAGGCCCCTTGGAGGTTAATGTATGCCCTGCCCAGAATGTAGTAAAGCTTGTTCTGATCTTTCCTATAATGGTTAGATAACTAGTAGAGGTAACATAATTTCTTCCCCTCCCTCTCCTCTGGCACACAGATGGGGCAACAGGTGTGCTAAATGTTAAACCCTTTGATCTCACCACAGTGACCTCTGCATATTCTCTCACCTCCTTGCTTTATAAAATCTGTGGATTAAGTTCTGGACTTTGCAGAGGGTATGTACTTAGCACCTGGATCGTCGTCCACATGATTCCCCTTGTCATTAAGTTACCCTGAATAAAACTCTGTGTATATGGTATGGAGTGGCTTGCTTTCTCCTCCTCCTCCTCCTCCTCCTCCTCCTCCTCCTTCTTCTTCTTCTTCTTCTTCTTGGTCTCAAAGTGCCTTCTCAGCTTGGAGGATACTTTACTGTTCCTCTTCCACTTTCTGACATAAAGCCATTTCAGAGATGGGAGATACCTTTATCTTTCTGGGCTTTATGGTATAAGAGGGGCAGTAGTGAAAGAAAAAGGGAGATATAATGTAGATTAGAGTTATTTAGAGCATTAGTGTTAATGCTTTGGAGTTCTGGCTTTATTAGCAGGGGGGAGCCATTGAGTACTGATAAGGAGAGTGACATCAAACTTGAAATCAAGAGTTTTTCCTGAAAGCAGAGGATAGGATGAAGAAGAGATTACAAATGGAGAGACTGCTTGGGAGGTAACTGCATTTGTCCTGGTAGAGATGGATTATGGTGAGAACTAGTGTGAAAACAGAAATGGAAGGGACTCCAGGGAGAACCTGTTCTGACCCTTTTCACAATGGTGAATAATGGAGAGAGGGAAGTAAAATAGAAATTAAATGAATACAGTAAAGGGAACAGATATGAGTGGATATCATTAATTGGGTTTTGGAAAATTTTTTAAATGTTTATTTTATTTTTGAGAGAGAGAGAGAGAGAGAGAGAGAGCGCACAAGTGGGGGAGGGGCAGAGAGAGGTGGACAGAAAATCTGAACAGAAGCCAGCTGATAGCAGAGAGCCCGATGTGAGGGTCAAATTCACGAACTGTGAGATCATGACCTGAGCCCAAGTCGGATGCTCAACTGACTGTGCCACCTAGGCGCCCCTGGTTTTGGAAATTTTAAGTTGTCCTTGCAGATATTGAGGTAGAGGTCTCCAGGGGTCAATTAAAAATGAGCCTAGAGCTGCTCTGTCCAATAAAACCACATATGGCTTGAGCACTTGAAGTGTGGCTGTAAGTACGTGCTGCGAGTATAACATACACACTGAATGATGTGCTGTCAGTATAAAACTTTGAAGACTTAGCACCAAAAATGTAAAATATCTCAATGACTTTTACATTATTTTTGAAATAACATTTTAGATATATTGGGTTAAAGTATATTAAAATTAATTTTATCTCATGTCTTTTTACTTTTACTAATGGACTTCTAGAAAGCCTTCAGTGACACCTGTTTTTCTCATTATGATGCTACTGGTCAGTTGGTGCCCTGTTTCCGTGAGAGAGTATGTGTTTAGGGGTAGTTTACCCTAAGTCTGTAATGTACTTGAACGCATGTGATTGGATGACATCCCAAAGGAAGAGAATTTCAAGGGGTAAAGAAGGGCACCTGTGGAGAGAATCTTAGGGAATTCTCAATTACAGACGACAGGAGTAGGCAGTTAAGGGGCAGAGGCGTTCATAGCTTCCTCTCCTACATTTACTAATATGATATGTTATATTTATGTAACTATTTGCTGAAGGGATAAGTACATGGATAAATGAATGGATTAATGAATCTTTACTTACTTCAAGTGAACTCTTCATGCTGTTCAGCAATCATACTTTGTGTCCTTAGACCCTCATTAACTTTCATTCTTCTAGACAACTGTTCCTTCTCTCTATCTCTTCAAACCTCTGACCTCCAAGTTTGTATGTCCCAGCCTCACTGTGAGCTGTCTGCTGATGATCTTTCTTCCCCTTTCAGTGAGAACCAGAAGTAATCAGGAGAGAAAGAATCCCTTCCCCCAGGCTTCATCCCCACTCACCTCCTTTGGTCTGCACACCCCAATAGCTGTCTCTTGTCCCTTTCCTGAGGAGGAATCGTCCATGCTCCTGCTAGCCAGCCTAGGCCACAGCCCCCTCACACAGGATATGGCTCCAGCAGTTCATTTGTCTCCTGCATCGTAATTTTCCCCTTTCTACTGAATACTTCCCGGTAATGCAGAAAGAGTGGTATTTCTCCCATCTTAAAAGGTTTCCTCTTGGTCCCACCTTCTTCTCCAGTTATTGCCCCTTTTTACCTTCTTCCCTTCACATCAGAATATCTTGAAAGTGTTGACTGTGCATGCTGCTTCCAATTTCCTTTCCTTATTGTCTCCCGAATCTGCAACAATCATGATTTCCACCATTCAGCTGCCCTTACCAAGGTCCCTGATAACTCTCAACTTGCCAGATCTGTTGGTCAGTTCTCAGTTCTCAGCTTACTCAAAAGTGCTTGACACAGCTGATCATTCTCATCTCTCCCCTCAGCTTCCAGGAGTAAATGGCAAGATCCTTTCTGTGACAGGAGTAATGTGGACCTTCTGTCTGACCTCATTTTCTCCTGCCCACACTCTTACACCCTTCAGCTACACTGGCTTCCTTGCTGTCCTTTGAACACACTAGAGAATCACCCATTTATTGTTCAGGCCTTCGCGATTGTCTCTTCTGCCTGGAATGTCCTTCTCCCAACTATCTCCATGTATTACTTCCTCATTTTTGTTTGTTTTGATTACTGCTGTATAGACAGCGCTCAATATTTATTGCATGACTGCTGTATTGACATCCCAGGGATGGTGGACACTGGGGGCAGCTAGAGAAAGGAGTGTGGCAGGCTGGAAGATTCGGCTGAGCCACCCTTCCACAGGCTGGAGGTATTGTGATGCTATGGGTGGCAACACATCCCCTTTCCGGTTTCGTCCTTGTTTGTGGATGCAGTTCCCTACCTCTGGTGTATGCTCAGGCCAGTGGAAGCCTATCCTTCTGAGTCACTCCTCCCCACCTGCTCTGGAAAGTGGCCTGCTCTGGCCATTCTGTGTGCTTGCTTTTGATTGTCACAGACCCTAGGCAGCATGGCTTTGCATGACCCATAATGTTTTCCTTTGAACTAGACATCAGCACATGGCATTTTGTGTTTCCTTTCCTAGATGTCATTAGACTGAAGTTGAACTAGGGAAATGGCAGAATGTACCACTGAGTGAGGGTGGGGCGAGGTGCATCTAACTAAGGTGGTAGTAGTTCCTCTGTCAGAAGCTTACAGGGCCACAGGGGCAGGATGGCACGAAGTAAGCGCTACTCTCTGATCTCTTTTTTCCCCCGCTCACACTAAATTGTCCTAGTTTCTCATTAACAAAAGGAAAAAAGTGAAAAGAGCTTAAAGTAAATAGATTTATAGAACCAAACTAGAAAGATCAGACCTTGCTTTTGTTCTAAATTGTGACATTTAATAAAACTTTTTAGGAGTGCCTGAGTGGCTCCATTGGTTAAGTGTCCGACTTTGGCTCTGGTCATGATCTCACAGTTCGTGAGTTTGAGCCCTGCACTGGGCTCTTGCTGTCAGCACGGAGCCCCCTTCGGATCCTCTGTCTTCCTCTCTCTCCACCCCTCCCTGACTTGCATGCACTCTCTCAAAAATAAGTAAACATTTTTTTAAAAAATAAAACTTTTCAGAAATCTAAAAGCGTACTGAGAGTACTTTCTTTAAAAGAATTTTCAGCTGTTGTGTTTGCAAAATCCAGTGTCGTGTGATTTATCCCTCACACAGTCCAGCTACCTTACCTAATCTTTGAATCAGGCTATATGTGTGTTATGTGATCATACTTCTATATATTTCTATATTTATTTTATATATTTATATTTCTGCATTTGTGTATTTAAACATTTACATTTATAAAAAATTAGATAAAATTCCACCTCAATGACTATTTTTAAGCTTTGGATTGATCCCGATAATGATTGATCGGTTTTAAATTTAGTTCAGATGACCTAATGTTTCTCTAAACAGCTTAGAAGTAAACTGATTGACTTTGCTAACATCTGCATTTTTTTTCCAAGTCAAAATATCAAGAGGAAACTGCTCCAATAGTTGGAACATTTTGTGAGTGTAGGCCTCAAGTAGAGGTTTCTGAAAAAAAACGAATCACCTGGAGGAGTACAAGTACTTCCTGCCACCTCTGTTTCCTTCAGCTGTTTTAGGTTAACAGTAATGTCACTTGACTGGCCTGAGAGGCCGTAAGGATCTGATCACTGCAGACAGTGCATGCTGCATTTGCCACAAGTTTTTCTCTTCATCATCAGTTACCGGTGCATCGCTTGATCTATAATATGTAATAACAGATGGATTTTTTTTTTCCTTTGAACTCTGTTCCCTTTCCTTACCGTGGTCAGTTTTTACCTGCCTGGTGTGTATCTTAAGAGACCTCAGATCACAGAAAGAAAAGGTGAGGTGTGCAGAGACCCACTTTCAAAGAAAGGAAGCCTGTTACTAACTGTTAGAACTCATTCTGGATTCAGAAAAAACTTAAAAGGTGACCAGTCCCTTTAATGCATGGTCCGTCGACACAAGTAATCTTTGACACGAGATCATATATATTTAAATTGATATCATTGTGCCTTGGTGTGTCTCTAGTAGCTTCAACAGAAACGGGAGTTTAGTGTAAGGATACAGTGGTGGTATATTGAGCTTAAGGAGGGCACTGGGCTCAGGAATGGGCAAGAACCAGAGGCAGTGCACCAGCAGGTGGTACTTCTGTTTTCTCTTATTCCCTTCTCTTTATCTGCTGTCATTTGCCTTTCCCCTTGCCCTTCTCTTCTTCGCTTTGTCTCCATTATAAAATGCTTTACCAGTGCTCGCTTCGGCAGCACATATACTAAAATGCTTTACCATGTTGTAATAAAAAAGAATGGACTTTTACTGGTTCTGGTTGAGCAGGCACCCATGCTTGTCCTTAATCTGGGGCTGTGGCTGATTAGGCAAACAAACAGAACTGTCAGGGCCTTACAGCTGTTAAGATGGAGCTGATGTGTAGACATTGGTAAGAAGATTGGAGAAGGAGATGTGGATACTTCTCAAGAAAGGAACTGGGAGACATTATGTCTGCTGTAATACCTTTCTGGTTCAGTGAGCATTATGGT
Organism: Panthera uncia; assembly: GCF_023721935.1. NCBI lineage: Eukaryota > Metazoa > Chordata > Mammalia > Carnivora > Felidae > Panthera > Panthera uncia. The sequence goes on along the minus strand of NC_064816.1, from coordinate 138,262,274 downwards.
GGGCAGGAAATGAGCAGTTCCCAGGTTTGACCACATCTCATTGTGCCTTTGTCCCTGTTCCCTAAGAGTTGCTAGAAGGATATCTGTCCAGGTTATAGTTTCCAAAGATGAGCCCACCAATATATCCTATCACACATGCTTTTCCTACAATGTAAATTTGATACTTCTCCATTTAGAGGTGAAGTCCACGTTCTCTCCCTTGAAATTGGGAAAGCTTATAAACACAAAAGAAGCAAGGCATAGTTTTTGACCTAGGTAATAAAAGCGATATGGCTTCGTTCTACTTCTGTCTTGGACACATGTCTTGAGAGTCCCGAGCCAAAATGTAAAAAGTCCAGCTATCCTGAAGCAACTATGCAGGAGAGATCATGTGGAGAGACTGCACAGAGGTAGAGATGCCAAGGATCCCAGCTGTTTCAGTCCTACTTTGAGGACTTCAGATAACACCAGCCCCACACCTCAGAGTGTCCTACCTCATGCCAAGTGAAACAGGGATGAGGCGTCCCCTTCAAGTTGTACACAGATTACAGACTCAAGCAGAATAAATTTTGCTGTTGCCTTTAACTTCTAAGTTTGGGGAGTTTGTTACATAGCATTAGATATCTGGAACACTTTTCCTGTCACCTCTCACTTTTAACCTTTCTATATCACCAACCTGCCTTAACAGTTGTCTGTCCCCACCCCACCCCCCATTCTATTCCCTTACTTATACTGCATAGAAAATGAGAATTAGGGTATATTAGACAAAGCAAGGGAAGATTCTCCAGTGAATGCCAAGTGTGAAAGATACCATCAATTTTACATTATTGACTTCAGCCAACCTTCTATCCTAAATAGAATCATGTTTTCTTTTTTTAATATGAAATTTATTGTCAAATTGGTTTCCATCCAACACCCAGTGCTCATCCCAAAAGGTACCCTCCTCAATACCCATCACCCACCCTCCCCCCCCCCAACCCCCCATAAACCCTCAGTTTGTTCTCAGTTTTTAAGAGTCTCTTATGCTTTGGCTCTCTCCCTCTCTAACCTCTTTTTTTTTTTTTCTTCCCCTCCCCCATAGACTTCTGTTAAGTTTCTCAGGATCCACATAAGAGTGAAAACATATGGTATCTGTCTTTCTCTGTATGACTTATTTCACTTAACATAACACTCTCCAGTTCCATCCACGTTTCTACAAAAGGCCATATTTCATTCTTTCTCATTGCCACATAGTATTCCATTGTGTATATAAACCACAATTTCTTTATCCATTCATCAGCTGATGGTCATTTAGGCTCTTTCCATAATTTGGCTATTGTTGAGAGTGCTGCTATAAACATTGGGGTACAAGTGCCCCTATGCATCAGCACTCCTGTATCCCTTGGATAAATTCCTAGCAGTGCTATTGCTGGATCATAGGGTAGGTCTATTTTTAACTTTTTGAGGAACCTCCACACTGTTTTCCAGAGCAGCTGCACCAGTTTGCATTCCCACCAGCAGTGCAAGAGGGTTCCTGTTTCTCCACATCCTCTCCAGCATCTATAGTCTCCTGATTTGTTCATTTTAGCCACTCTGAATGGCGTGAGGTGATATCTGAGTGTGGTTTTGATTTGTATTTCCCTGATGAGGAGCGATGTTGAGCATCTTTTCATGTGCCTGTTGGCCATCCGGATGTCTTCTTTAGAGAAGTGTCTATTCATGTTTTCTGCCTATTTCTTCACTGGATTATTTATTTTTCGGGTGTGGAGTTTGATGAGCTCTTTATAGATTTTGGATACTAGCCCTTTGTCTGATATGTCGTTTGCAAATATCTTTTCCCATTCTGTTGGTTGCCTTTTAGTTTTGTTGATTGTTTCCTTTGCAGTGCAGAAGCTTTTTATCTTCATGAGGTCCCAATAGTTCATTTTTGCTTTTAATTCCCTTGCCTTTGAGGATGTGTCAAGTAAGAAATTGCTGCGGCTGAGGTCAGAGAGGTCTTTTCCTGCTTTCTCCTCTAAGGTTTTGATGGTTTCCTGTCTCACATTCAGGTCCTTTATCCATTTTGAGTTTGTTTTTGTGACTGGTGTAAGAAAGTGGTCTAGTTTCATCCTTCTGCATGTTGCTGTCCAGTTCTCCCAGCACCATTTGTTGAAGAGACTGTCTTTTTTCCATTGGATATTCTTTCCTGCTTTGTCAAAGATTAGTTGGCCATACTTCTGTAGGTCTAGTTCTGGGGTTTCTATTCTATTCCATTGGTCTATGTGTCTGTTTTTGTGCCAATACCATGCTGTCTTGATGATTACAGCTTTGTAGTAGAGACTAAAGTCTGGGATTACGATGCCTCCTGCTTTGGTCTTCTTCTTCCAAATTACTTTGGCTATTCGGGGCCTTTTGTGGTTCCATACAAATTTTAGGATTGCTTGTTCTAGCTTTGAGAAGAATGCTGGTGCAATTTTGATTGGGATTGCATTGAATGTGTAGATAGCTTTGGGTAGTATTGACATTTTAACAATATTTATTCTTCCAATCCATCAGCACGGAATGTTTTTCCATTTCTTTATATCTTCTTCAATTTCCTTCATAAGCTTTCTATAGTTTTCAGCATACAGCTCTTGTACATCTTTGGTTACATTTATTCCTAGGTATTTTATGCTTCTTGGTTCAATTGTGAATGGGATCAGTTTCTTTATTTGTCTTTCTGTTGCTTCATTATTAGTGTATAAGAATGCAACCGATTTCTGTACATTGATTTTGTATCCTGCGACTTTGCTGAATTCATGTATCAGTTCTAGCAGACTTTTGGTGGAGTCTATCAGATTTTCCATGTATAATATCATGTCATCTGCAAAAAGTGAAAGCTTAACTTCATCTTTGTCAATTTTGATGCCTTTGATTTCCTTTTGTCGTCTGATTGCTGATGCTAGAACTTCCAACACTATGTTAAACAACAGTGGTGAGAGTGGACATCCCTATCGTGTTCCTGATCTCAGGGAGAAAGCTCTCAGTTTTTCCCCGTTGAGGATCATATTAGCTGTGGGCTTTTCATAAATGGCTTTTATGATGTTTAAGTATGTTCCTTCTATCCCGACTTTCTCGAGGGTTTTTATTAAGAAAGGATGCTGAATTTTGTCAAATGCTTTTTCTGCATCGATTGACAGGATCATATGGTTCTTATCTTTGCTTTTATTAATGTGATGTATCACATTGATTGATTTGCGAATGTTGAACCAGCCCTGCATCCCAGGAATGAATCCCACTTGATCATGGTGAATAATTCTTTTTATATGCTGTTGAATTCGATTTGCTAGTATCTTATTGAGAATTTTTGCATCCATATTCATCAGGGATATTGGTCTATAGTTCTCTTTTTTTACTGGGTCTCTGTCTGGTTTAGGAATCAAAGTAATGCTGGCTTTATAGAATGAGTCTGGAAGTTTTCCTTCCCTTTCTATTTTTTGGAATAGCTGGAGAAGGATAGGTATTATTTCTGCTTTAAATGTCTGGTAGAATTCCCCTGTGAAGCCATCTGGTCCTGGACTCTTATTTGTTGGGAGATTTTTGATAACTGATTCAATTTCTTCACTGGTTATGGGTCTGTTCAAGCTTTCTATTTCTTCCTGTTTGAGTTTTGGGGGTGTGTGGGTGTTTAGGAATTTGTCCATTTCTTCCAGGTTGTCCAGTTGGTTGGCATATAATTTTTCATAGTATTCCCTGATAATTGCTTGTATTTCTGAGGAATTGGTTGTAATAATTCTATTTTCATTCATGATTTTATCTATTTGGGTCATCTCCCTTTTCTTTTTGAGAAGCCTGGCTAGAGGTTTATCAATTTTGTTTATTTTTTCAAAAAACCAACTCTTGGTTTCATTGATCTGCTCTACAGTTTTTTTTAGATTCTATATTGTTTACTTCTGCTCTGATCTTTATTATTTCTCTTCTTCTGCTGGGTTTGGGGTGTCTTTGCTGTTCTGCTTCTATTTCCTTTAGGTGTGCTGTTAGATTTTGTATTTGGGATTTTTCTTGTTTCTTGATATAGGCCTGGATTGCAATGTATTTTCCTCTCAGGACTGCCTTTGCTGCATTCCAAAGCATTTGGATTGTTGTGTTTAATAGAATCATTTTTAAAAATGAAAGCAGTATGCTAGTTATATAAATATCATTTTGGGAATAGTTACAAACAATGCATTTATTTTTTTAGGTTAATATTTAATAAATAGAGAATATGGGTTTCTTGCATTTTAATATGTGGTGCAGTAAGAAAAAACACCAGAATAAGGATTGTGTTTTTGATACGTATGTGGTCCTGGCTTTGCCATGCATGACCCTTGAGAGAATGGACTTAACAATGTATACAGCTCTCCCTCCCTTTATGAACTAAACAACTATGGCCCTTATCTTACTCTACTCTTTTTTATTTTTTCCTTCGTCCTTTCTATTTTTTTTTCTTTCCCCTTTTTATGTCTCTATATAGCACACCTATGCTTTTGATGTTTTTGATTAAGAAATAATTGGGAAGTCAAATTTCTGATGTTGATGTTGATAAAATATGATCTCTGATTGAATTTATGAATGTCAAACATGTAAAAATGAGCCTGTTCAACCCCAGGACTATAGAGGTCTATGCTCTATACCAGAAATTTTATTATAGAAAATTTTTGTTATTTCCTTTGAAGAACATACTGTTCTCCCTGTAGGCTATATATTTCAGTAGCCAAACTTTTCCTTCTGTTACGTTGCTTAGACACACATTTTAAAGATAAGATGCCATTATGCTTAAGTTAACACTATGTGATTATTTGGGGGAGGAAATGATTTTGTCTGTCTGAGTGAGAATTTTCAGTGAACTACTAGGAGAACACCTTTCTACATTTGATTTATTGGTAAATGTCCTTGTCTCTGAGTTATCTCTTATGTAGTTAAGTTCTTGAGTGAAGGAACTTCATGTGAAGTTTGAGTTTTAATAGGTTTGCAAAGTTTCCTTGATAAATTCCTGAATGTTAAATATCATGCCTCACTTCTCCATGGTTTTCTGTGATTCCTGGTTCCATATTTAATATCTATATGACTTGGGCAACTTAACTGATCTTCCTGAGCCCTAATTATCTATACAACAGTCAAGATTTTTATGGAGATATATAATACATATATAAAATATATATTTTATGTATCACATCTTTTATGTAGGGAATGTATATATATTTAAATATTATATTGAGTTGGCCATATTTAGGAGATAAAATTAATAATTATTATTATTTTTTCCATAGGAAGAATAGTAGAGTCAGTGATAATAATCTACCCTGCCCTATACCCATCCACTCTGCACTTTTTCTTCCCATCTCCCTCCCTATATGGGCCTCAACCCTCAGCATAAACCTCTATCCAATGCATGCCTACTCTTTCATGATATTTTGAAGTCTAAATGTTTTCCATGAGAACAGATACTTCGCTAATGATAAATTAGCAGGAATAAAGTAGTCATGGCCAAAAGATACAATGTGGTCTTCAAAGCTTAATGAAATAATGTAGATTGTGTTAAAATCAACTTTCAGGTAATTGATAACTGATTATTCATCCTTGTTAGCCCCCATACTCCTATTGCTGAGAGGTCCAGTCACGATTTCTTGCCAATGGCCCAGATGGAAGGCAAAAGTGGCAAAGTTGGGTAGAAATGGTGTGGCCTGTGAAGTCAGGCCACTTTGGGTGCAAACTTTGGATCCCAGTTAATAGTTATAATAAGCAAGTGCTGTGGACTGAATTTTATCTCCTCTTTTAACCCTCCTTCCCACCAAATTTGCAAATTCCTATGTTGAAGTCCTAACCCCCAACATGACTTATTTGGAGATAGGGCTTTTAGTGAGATTATAAGGATAGGGTCTACATCTGATAGGATCAGTGGCCTTATTAGAAGAGGAAGAGAGAGAGATCTTTCTCTCTTCCTGAACACACTTGAGGGAAGGCCATTTGAGCACATAGTAAGAAAGCAGCTACCTGCAAGTCAGGAAGACAGCTCTAACCTGGTACTAAAAGCAGACTGTGCTGGCATCCTGATCTCTGGCTTCCAGCCTCCAGAACTGTGAGAAAATAGATTTCTGTTGTTAAGCCACTCAGTTCATGGTATTTTGAAATGGTAGCCTGAGAGTAGACTAATACAGCATTTACCTCTTCATCAGAGTAGGGATAATAAAAATACCTAAATCACAAGATTATTATGAGAACTGTAAAAAGTAAGTTAATAAGGGCTTGGAAGTTTAAAGGAAGGAAGAAAGGAGTTTGAGCAATAATATAATTGTACATATTTTTACACGATTGCAAAACAGATCTAGTTACATATACCCAATCTGCTGGATCAGAGTCACCCAGAATGCTTGTTAAAAAATATAGGTTCCTGAACCCCATACTGGACCTAGAGAATTAAAATCTCTGCGATGGGGCCCAGGAATCCAGAGTCCCGGGTGATCTTCTGTATACTAAACTTTAGGGCTATCAACTCAAAAGAGTGGTATGCTAATCAGAGTCTCAAGATGTTGTTCTACAAATGCTTAATGTCAGGAACTCAGATTAGAGGAATCTATGTCATAGATGCCAGTTGACAGAGAGAAGATTAACAGAAGTCATATTCTGGGAAAACTGCTATCAGAGTCTGCCTTTGCTATTGTTAATCTACTTGTGAATACTTTAGATAAGCCATGAAGGACAGTGGTTGAGTGCTGGTTATAAAATTAATTAAGATAACATAGCAAGATTACTATGTAATTTTACAAATTGTTACCCTATTTAATATCACATTTTTGATCAATATTATATGAGAACATAGTGTGTTCAAGAAAATGAACTGAAAGGAGTTATTGCTCATGATTCTTTATCTGTGCTGTATTGAATAAATCACTAGCAGGTAAAGTTGACTTTTGGTAGGCTGAACAGAAGAAAAACATCAGTACTGTTCCCTCCCTGGCTCACAGAAATATTGACTTCTTTTTTAGTGATGCTGAGTCTCATCTAAATGATTAAATCTTTAAAAAGAATACCCAGCAAATGGTAATTACAATGCCTAATCCACCTCCTCACATCTTCATGCAAGACAATATTTACTCTGGGTTATGTGTTTGCCAGAACAATCATAGCCCAGCTTTAGCTGGTGGGTGTTCAGCTGTCTCTTTGCCATGCGTTTTTGCAAGACGTCGTGAAGACCCAACAGAAACTCAGAAGCTTTGTCAATGGTTAAAAATGTCTCACTAAGAATGCATTAGCATTTCCACTTGGATTTCAATTTTACTTCTATTTTTATTCCAATTAATTTTAGCTTCCTTCTCTCTTCCTTCCTTTACTAATGTACCCAATCTCACATGCCATATGTGATAGTGAGCTTTGTTATTTTATAGCCCCATTTAGTTTATATAATATAATGGGTTTATTTTTTATTGAGCTTCTACTCTGTATCAGGCGCTGTGCTAGTTACTGAAGTCCACATCTGCCAGAATCAACATTAACAAAATAGGAGGAGGGCTGATATTCCAAACAATACCTGGAGCATATTTGTTATGAACTTGATATGGTTATGTCAAGCATTATGCGTTATGGACAGTTACCTTCTTTTATAATATATCTGTAAGTTTCAATATCACTTTTGTCCTCCTTGAACAACTGTTTGCAAATTAAATGCTTTTATTTTTCTCTTTCAAGTTGCCCATCCATTTTTCATAATTGTATTAGTGTCCTATTGCTGCTGTAACACATTACCACTACTTGGTGACTTAAAACAGCACAAATGCATTATCTTACATTTCTGGGGTTCAGAAGTCTGAAATCAGTCTCATTGGGCTAAAATGTGCCATCAGGACTGCATTTCTTTTTGGAGGCTTCAAGGGAGAATCTAGTTTTTTACTTTCTTCTTCTTCTTCTTCTTCTTCTTCTTCTTCTTCTTCTTCTTCTTCTTTTTTTTTTTGCCTTTTCCTACTTCTTATAGGCTGCTTGCATTCCTTTGTTCATGGCCCCCTTGCATCTTGCAATGACCAATCAAGTCTTTCTTATGATACCATCTGTTATGACTGAATGTTTATGTCACCCCAAATTCACATGTTGAAGACCTAGCCTCCAATGTGACTGTATTTAGAGATGGAGCCTCTTAGGAAATAAGGTTAAATGAAGTTGTAAGGGAGGGCCTTGATCTTGTAGGTTTAGTGTCCCTATCAAAAAAGACATCAGAGAGCTTGCTTCTTCTCTCTCTCTTTCCTTCTCTCTCAATCTCTCTCTACTTGCATGCAAGGAGGAAAGGCCATGTAAATACATAACAAGAAGCTGGCTATCTGCAACCCAAAGAGAGAGCTCTCACGAGACACCAGCCATGCTGGCACCTTGATCTTGGACTGCAACCTCCAGAACTGTGAGAAATAAATTCCATCGAAGACACCCAGACTGGGGTGTTCTATTATGATAGCCTGAGTAGACTAATACACCATCTCCCTGGTTCTGGTTCTTCTGCTTCCCTCTTCCCTGCTTAAGGACACTTGTGATTATATTAGGTCCACCCAGATAATCCAGGATAATTTCCTTCTTAAAATTCAGCTGGTTAGCAATTTTAGTTCCATCTATGACCAAGTTTTCCTATGTAGTGTAATATATTCACAATTTCCAGGGATTGGGGTGTGGACATCTTTGGGGGGACCATTATTCTTCACAATATGTGATTTACTTTCATTCTCTCTCTCTCTCTCTCTCTCTCTCTCTGTTTGCTTTCAGAGGTTAAGTGTTATTTACTAAGTCTTTTTCCTTTCATCGTATTGTTTTTGGTGGGAGTGCCTCTTCTCAGCAGTTTGTGACTTGAAATCATCTGCTTCCAGGGATAGATAGATAGTTGGGATAAAGGCCCATCCTGGTTTTCAGTAACCTATAACCTCTTAAATACCTTTTTGATGACTCTTATCCTCATTTCTCCTTCTGCATGAGGCTGTCCTGGTTCCACACCCCCACCCCCACACTGGGTCTGTTGCTGTGCCTTTGTAGCCTCTCCTTGCCTTTTAGAACCTTCTGTTCTCTCTAGAGAGTATTCTTTTCTCTATCCCATTTCAATATAGGCATATAAAACTACATTTCCATTTTTTTCTTCAAATTATTGTTCTTTCTTTTTAGCAATAAATCACAAAAAGGTTTAATGGTTAAGCAATTTGCTGGTCATACCTAAATTTTTCTGTCAACGTAGGTGTGTAAGCTTCCTTCTTAGAGTAATTATCTATTCCCCCCAGCAACATTTCTTTTTAAACTAAAGGGCACATTTCATTCATAGTTCTTTGGTTTTACATAGTATCCATTTTCTGTCTTAACCTCTACATTAAATATAGTTGTCATGTCCTCTTCTAGATGGCAATAGTTTCTCAGACTTGACTTATTTTCGATGACCTTGACAATTTGATGAATACTGGTAAGGTATTTTGGAGAGTGTCCCTCAATTTGTGTTTTCCTGACGTTTCTTTATGATTAATCTGGGGTTATGGGTTTTCGAGAGGGAGACCATGGAAGTTAAGTGCCATTCCCAACATCACTAGAATCAGTAATTTCTCTGAAGAGCTCTGGTTATTTTCATTGGAGAATGAAATTTGAAACCAAGTTCTGGTATTAGGGGTACCCACTACTACTGGGGGTGTTGTTCTAACCTCTTAGTCAGTGGACCGAGCTTGGAAATATATGGATATATGCAAATCTCTGTACACACATTATCTATAGTTATTTCTATATTTAGCCATCTGCATCTATATTAAACTGAACATGAGTTCATATTGATGTCTCAAACTTCAATCTATCATCACGTGGATCATTCTAGCCTCCTCTTCTTGCTTATCTATAACTTTCTACTCCCAACAGTGAGCTCCCACCATCTGTCATCCATGTATAATGATTTCAGAATTATTAACCTGTACCCCATGAAAAACAACTTTATCACCTAGAATACAGTGTTTAGGTAGAGTTCCTTTTTTCTTTAGTAATTTCCAGAGTTACTTTTATCACCATCAGTTAACCTCACCCTCTTCAGGGAGCCTATATAGTTGTAACACAATTGGATTCTCTTGTTACAGTCTGCCTTCCATACTGGGATCCCCGACCTCCTTTTTTTTTTTCTTTTTTAATTTATACATTAAAGTTTACTCTTTAATGCTATAAAGTTCTGTGGGTTTTGACAAATGAATAGTGTCATGTGTCTGTCACCTCAATATCATACACAATAGTTTCACAGCACCAAAAATACCTCCTGTGTTTTGCTTATTGAACACTTCCTCCTCTCCAAACCTCTGGTAACCACTGATAGACTTTCCAAGTGTCATGTAAATTGAGTCATACAATACATAGCTTTTTCAGACTAGCATTTTTCATTTAGCAATGTGCATTTAACATTCATCAAGGTTGTTGTGTGGATTGATAATTCATTTCTTTTTATCTCTGGAGAGTAGTCCATTGTGTGGATGTACTAAAGTTTATTTATCCATTACCTTTTGAAAGACATCTTGGGTATTTCCAGTTTTGGGTGATTTTGAATAAAGCTATTATAAACATATATTTGTATGTATGTTTTTATGTACATAGTTTTCAAATCATCATATTAAATCCAGCAATTGCCAAATCATATCCTTAGATTATTTTTAGCATTATTATAAAGCACAAAACTGTCTTCCAAAGTGATTTTATAATTTTGCATTCTCACTAGTAATTAATGAGAGTTTCCGTTACTTCACATCCTTGCCAACAATTGATATTGTAAGGTTTTTTTTTTTTTTTTTAGCTATTCTAATAGATAGGGTATAGCATCTCATTGTTATCTTCCTTAGCAGCATCTGAAAGATGTGCTAAGCAGCTACAAATGGCCAAAAGAAGAGAAGTAAACTAAAAATGGATAGTGGTGGTGATATATATGCTTTTAACATGGATGATTAGTTTGGGGATAATCAATTTTCTATTCTGTATTACTTATTCAACTTATTTTCCTGGCCTGGACTCAATGAGGGACTTACATTTAGGAAAGTGGGGGCTACTTAATTTTTTTTAATTAAAGAAAGGTTTTTTTTTTAAGTTTCTTTATTTTGAGAAGGAGAGAGAGAGGAAGAGAATGCACTAGCAAGAGGGGGAGGGGCAGAGAGAGAGGGAGACAGAATCCCAAGCAGTCTCCATGCTGTCAGCACAGAGCCTGATGAGGGGCTTGATCGCACGACTGTGAGATCACAACCTGAGCCGATACCAAGAGTGGGGCACTTAACAGACTGAGTCCCCCAGGTTCCCTGGGCCTACTTTAAATCATAATAAATTAGAGATTTACTCTGTTATATGTGTGTGTATATCTGTATTTATATTTGTACTCCCCTTGTCTTTCTTTCTATATGTACTATGTATATATGTATGCATATATATAATATCTTCAGTTTTCTTTATTTAGCTACACATCCAACTCCACTTATTAAGTTCGACAAAGAAGGGCATAAAGATCTAAGTGGTTACCTGTGGTAAATTAAAGACGTCTGCACAGGTGTTGCTACTCCTATTATTGAGGAGTGGAGTTTAAATTCATTCCCTTTGAATTTGACCTGACTTTAGTGACCTGTTTAACCAATAAATGTAGTGGAAATAGCATTCTGGGAATTCTGAGGCCATCAGAAGAAGCCTTACATTTTCTGTCCACTCTTAGGACATTTTCTGTAGGCCACTCTTCTGTACACTCTTAGGACATTTTCTCTGGGAACCCTAGCCTGCTAAGTAAGACGCCTGATTACTCTGAGACCACCACATTAGAGAGGCCTCATGTAGATGCTGCAGTCAACTGTCCAGCTCAGCCTGCTCCTCTAGCCATTTCTACCAAGATTCCAGAAATGTACATGAAGCTGGTTTGACCTCTCTGGAGCAGGCCAGCCAACATCTGAATACCATCCAGTGACTTCTGTCTGTGTCTCATGGCACAGATGAATTGCTCAGATGGGCCCTTCCTAAATTCTTGACCGATAAAAGTATAAGAGATGATAAAAAGATTGTTATAAGCCATGAGACTTTGGGAGTGGTTTGTTATGTAGCAGGGGATGACCAGAATAGTACCCAATGGCCTTCTGGGTCTGAAAGTTAACCACACAGTACATGCTAAGGCTCATGCTATGAGATTTTAAAGCAGTCATAATGCCAATCAATGCATGCGTTGTTCTATTACAGAAAATAAAGGACTTTATTTGCAGGCACTGCCAATGCCTTTAATCTTCACATACACAGATACTCACTCCAAATGAAACATATCATATTTATTAAATTTTCAGATCTTCCTGATAGGAGTGAGAGTGAATATTGATTATATAAACAGAAGCTCTAATCTCATCTGCTCTGATCTCATTTGTGACATAAAATTAGTCTATACTTTCCACTGTTAGAATGAAAGTGTGGTGAAAAATTATAATTTTCCTTTCAAAAATGAGTTGCCCAGTATTCCGTTTCATTTATATTAAAAATATATGTGGTATTTGGAAAAATTTTCATAGTGAAAAGCTGTGTAACCAAAACTTCATTTTTAAATAAGCTCAAAGGTATAGATATTGATACAATACAGGTGTCTCTTTGAAACACATGGTTACAATAACACAATGTAATGAACAAGAAAAATGCACTTAAAAAATAGTACTAAATTCTCCTCCAAGAAAAAATAAAAATATTGTCTCATTAAAGTGTTAAAGAAATTAGGTACTATAAAAGTCACTAAATATTCTAGTTCAAGAGGAAGGAAAGATAATAGGTTCTAGTTTTTAATGAAAAGGCAATAGAAATAATGCTAATTATGATAACTTGAATTGTGGATGCCTACAATATACCTTTCTATTCTTGGAAATAAAAAGATTTGCTTAGAAAGTTTGATAATATAAATAAGACTATAGCAGAAATGCGTAACCAACTTAAGTTTAAGGGACATTTTTTTAAGAGCAGTTGCTAATTCACATAAAAATAACATATGTTGATTACTTCTTAGCCTTGAATTCCATCACAGCAGATCCCAGATGGATGCTTGATTGGTTCGTATAGTTTGATTTATTATACATAGTGGAAAAACTAAAATTGCATTTTAAAAAATTTCCCGCTCATACAGATATTTCCATTTATCAGATATCATGAAGTAGTTGGTATCTCTAGAAAGCTCAATGTTGGACTTATTGTCTGATGTAAGAATCTGAACAGTAAGTATGTACATTAAGCCAAGGGATGTCTCTGGATTCTTATGCACAGGCTATAGAGTGACTTGGTTCATGAGAAAGTGATCCTGTGCATAACTGAATTAAGGGCTGCTTGAGCTTCTTGTTAGAGTTATTCGATGTCAGAGATCACTTTAGGTGAGCTGGAAGTTTTACTAAAAGAGTCAGCCTTTAGTCCTTAGCCAAACTGTGAAATGGACAAAGTGTGCTTTTAGCCCAGTGAGCTTTCCCAGTGGTTCTCTTGTACTCCCCTACCAAGGGTATCTACTGTCTCTATGATTTCCAGGTTATCCTTTTCTCCTCCAGAATTTATAATTCTCAGTATCAAGTTTTGTCAGCTAATGAAAATATCATGCCTAAGTGTAAATGTACTCGATGCTTTTAATCCTTTAGCTGTAATTGTGTCATCAAGAAGAGACTACTTTAAATTTTTTGAGGGGGGGATGGGCAGAGCGAGATGGAGCGAGAGAATCTTAAGCAGGCTCCACACTCAGGGTGGAGCCCAATGGGGGTATTGATCTCATGACCCTGAGATCATGACCTGAGCCAAAATCAAGAGTCTGAGGCTTAACTGACAGAGCCACCCAGACGCCTCAAGAGGAGACTATTTTAATATCTGGATTTTTGGGGGGCGCCTAGGTGGCTCAGTTGGTTAAGCTGCTGACTCTTGATATTGGCTCAGGGCACAATACCACAGATCATGAGTTTGAGCTCCACATCAGGCTCTGCACTGACAACATGGAGTCTACTTGGGGTCTGTCTCCTTCTCTCTCTGTCCCTCCCCTACTTGCTTTCTGTATCTTTCAATCTCAGTGATTCTGTTTACCTAGAGAAATTCTTCTCAATATTCACATGCATATAAATTATCTGGAAAATTTTTTAAAATCCTATTCTCATTCAGTTTCTGGGTTGGACTGGAGATTCTGCTTTTCCAACAAGTTCAGAGGTGGTGGTATACCTGCTTTTCCATGGACCAGGGTTTAAGTTGCAAAAACCTAAGAGCACATTCCCTGCCTCTGTTTTCCCATCTATCAATTGAAGATAATGCCAAACTCATATGGTTATTGCAGGTGTTATATGATTTGCTTTACATAATGTGCCTGGTACATTGTGCTTGGCCAAGACTTATGCAGTATATCAGGGTGGGGAGGAGTAGTGGTACTACTATGATGATTATAAGAGTTTTAATAATATGTTGGAGACATATTTCAGGCTGAAGACCTTGGAAATAATTTTCAGATGTAGACACTTTCTTGGATGCTGAACACTGTCTTCAGGGAAGCCTGCCAAAAACACCTGAACCTTGGGCTTTTCCTGAGGGACAGAGCATCACCTGGGTAGTTGCTCAGTACTCCAATGACTCAAGACCATAGGGCTTTCTGAGAATCCATGTTTTAGGCTCTGTGGTCTAGTCAATACAAAATGCCAGCTGAGTTAACATTTTCTTTCACAGCTTGACTTAGATGTTTTGAGTGGAGATTTCAGAAGAGGGAAGCTTGGGAGAGGGTTTTGTTTTATTTTATTAGTATCTATAGGGTAGGAGCACTATTTTTTGAATATTTAAGGAAAGAGAGATATTTAAGGAAAGTGCATTATTACAATGGCTCTGGTGTTAACACAATTGTATGTGGAAAATAGAAGTACAGTATGATGTTCATCTCACCTTTATCTCTAGCGATCTCTAAGAACTTGAAATGGAGCAGTTTCTTTCCCCTTGGTAAGAGATAGTGGCTGGGGAAGGTTATGAACCACTTCTTTAATGTCTTTGGTTGCTTCCATTACTCTGTAATTCCAGGAAACTCTTATAAGTGCAGGAAAAACTGGAGTTTCGGTGCCTCAGTGCTGAACAAGCAAAGCAGAGAAACAAAAGAAGAGAGGTGATATTACCAATACTTGGCCGTGTCACTGGAGTCTTACTGCCCACATTTTATTGGCTGATTTTTTAGGAAAACATTTTTTTTTCTTGGGCCTTTTTTCCAAGATGCTATTTCTAAAAGGTCAGTTATTTGGCATATCACTACTACTGCATTTTAGAATGCAGACTGCATCAAATTAGAATAAGCTAAAAATTACTCCAGCAATTCACTCAGTACATATTTTTAATGATATTATTTTTAAGATTGTCTGTTTAAGGGCACAGGTAGTATTTATGATTGAGCATCTATCAAAATTTTCACTTTTGCAGCAATGGTTATCTTTCATAATCCATTTGAAATAGCCTTCACGGTCCCTTTAACTTTAAGAGGATATGGTTTCCTTCTTGGATTTTTTTTTTTAAGGAGGCAGTACAAGTCTTTGATTTTCTGCAGTCCTGCTTGAAAGATGAAGATGTCAAGACAGATGACAGCTAATGAACTGAATGCTCAATAGTTCATCACCTTGGTTTTTCCTGAAACCATTTCTTGTCCTTGCTTGGTAAATTGAAATCACTTGACTTTGTTGCAATACCTGACAGGAGTCAAATCCCCAAAATATCCAGGCAGGAGTAAATTCTTTTAGCATCACAAATCTTTTGCTGTCTGGGGCTATTAGGCCAGTGGGTTGAGGTATAGAAAAGATGAGACCATGGCCGTGTTCCGTCTGGCACTTGTTGGCTCCCTTCACTCTCATAGAAGTGCCCTAGGACCATAGATCCTCTTACCTTGCCATTTGAAGAGGGGATGAGGTGAGAATTGTGCATAGATCAGCATAAATCAATCTCCACTCTTAGAAAAATAGCACAGACTTATGATCGGCCAGTCTATTTATGATTGGCCAGTCATATAATTTTGATACGTAAAGTATATGTATAATTTTCATGTTCATTCAAACAGTTGTTCATGTAAAGGTTTATTTGAATTATAGAGTGGCATGCACCCTATATTGTTTTCTAAGCTGGTGAAATAATCCACATAAATAGAAATTTAAGTAAAACCAATTGATTTCTTTTTAAAGAAAAGAATTGTATTAAGGGAAATAAAGTTAATCAAGGTTTTGAGATACCTAATGTGATATCAACTTTAGATATAAATTACAAAGAATCATTGGTTTTTATTCACAGTCTATAATATTCCTTAAATACCAAGCTTTATTAGTACTAAATATGAGGCCTTTCTGGATATGTCTATACAGTGTTTTAGCAGCTAAATGAAGACTATAATGGTCAATTAAACAGTTCTTTGGGTTATGATCTTAATGTCATAAAAGTAATAATGCCTTAAATTTGAATGGCACTTTCCAATTTTGCAAAATGTCTGTGTAAATATAGCCCAGATAAAAGATGGAGAGGTTATGGTGTCATTGCCCATATTTATAGATAAGAAAACTGAAGCTCAGAGAAGTTAGATGACTTGTCTAAAATAACAACACTATTAAGTGTCAGACCTGGGATTTCATTAATTTAACATCATTTATTAAGTGTTTATGCTACTCACCATACGTAAGCCCTCAGGAAGAGAAAAATTAAATAATTACACAAATGTATAATCACACATGCTAATAAATGTTTCAAAGGAGAAGTAAGGCATCCTCTGAAAGAAAGTGGGTGCCTGATTATGTGGCTTAGGCAAGACTAAATTTAAGGAGTGACAGCTGTGTGATCTGGGTCACATGATAGAGGGAGCCAATGGGTGCCCAGGCTGGGGAGGTGGCCTGCACAAGTTTGAGGTAGGAGAAGAAGGGAGCAAAAAGCTCATGTAGGGCAATGTGGTACATGTCCTGGACTTTTAATTTCATTGTAAGTTACACAGGAAGCAGGGGGAATGCCATGATCAAACTTGAATTAGGAATTCTGCTTCAAAGTTTAGTGGATGTTTTCATCATACAACATCTTTCTTTTGTTGTGCCCCGATGGAATTCTTCTTTTCTTGTCTTTATTTGCCTAATGTTTATACTATTTTTTTTATATACAATCAGTATATGGGAGTTTGATATATTGGCTCTCATTATTGGTGGTTTCTGCAGTTAAAAAAAAAACTCTTGCAGGGACATAATTCTGGCTAGGAAATTAATATAAGGTTCTAGGGAGGCTATCTTTCATTCTCTGTGAACTTCAGTAATGTGGAATTCAGCTTAGATTTTGATATAATTCTTTCATTATATTAAACAAATGGTTGTATAATGCTTTGGATCAAAATGGAATAAGCTGACCAAAGAAGGAATGTTTTTAAAGCCATGGGATGATGCCCTTGAGTGGTTGTGAGCTTTATCTTTTGCCTCCACTCCCATTCATCAGTCTTAACAGCCTGTATCTAGATGTTGAACAAGTATTCTGGCCTGGAAGATGGCCCAATCCTTTTAGAAATGAGTTTATGTGTGTGTTTTAAAGCAGATAAGTGCATTGTGTTCACTTTGAAGTTGTCTGCTTTAAAGCAACCAAATTTTTGTCCTTTGAATTAATTTCCTAAAGTTTTAAAGAGACATTTAGGACTCATAGATGGGATCATCCACCTAATTTTTGTTTTTCTGAGGGAATCTGTCTCTGTGCCTTATGACATTTTGAGACCAGTACTTACAAATAACCTGGGACCAAAATCCAAAATAAATCTAAATGTTTGGAAACCTTCACATTTTCAAAGAAATTAAATAAAAATTTAAAGATATAAATATTCAGTTTAATTTCAACAATAATTTATGATTGCAAACATTTTTTATGTTTATCAAACTTTTCCCCCCTCCCCGCCCCCGCCAATATGCCAGTGATAGCAAGTTCCTAGGCACCTACAACTTGGGTAATAAATTTTTATTGTATTACCTGAGTCCTACCTTTATCTTCGAATATTTTGCTAGAATCATCAATAGGAGAAATTTAATTTGGTATGTAGGAGCACTTTACTTTTTTTCTAGTTTTATTGAAAAGTCATTGACATATATCATTGTATAGCTTTAAGGCATACAGAACGATGGTTTGATTTAAACATATTATGAAATGGTAAATACATACAATAGGTTTAGCTACATCCATCTTCTTATATAGATACAAAAAAAAGAAAAGAAGAAAAAAGGAAAACAAAATTTCTCCTTGTGATGAGAACTGTTAGGATTTACTCTTAACTTCCCTGTATATGCATAGTTTAGTAGTGTTAGCTATAGTCATCATGTTGTATATTACATCCCTAGTACTTATTTATCTTCTAACTGGAAGTTTGTATCTTTTGATAACCTTCTTCCATTTCCCCCTCCTCCCACCCTTTGCCTCTAATAACAAGTCTGATCTCTTTTTTTATAAGTTTGATTTTTTTTTATGATTCCACATATAAGTTAGATCAGATCATACAGTATTTGTCTTTCTCTGTCGGACTTATTTTACTTAGTATAATGCCTTCAAGGTGCATCCATGTTCTTGCAAATGGTAGGATTTCCTTGCTTTTTAATGGCTGAATAATATTCCATTGTATTTATATACCACAACTTCTTTATCCATTCATCCACTGATGGACACCTATGTGGTTTCCATGTTTTGAATGTTGTAAATAATGCTTCTGTGAGTATGGGGTGCAGATATCTTTTCAAATTAGTGTTTTTGTTTCCTTTGGCTATAATCTCAGAAGTGGAATTGCTGGATTATATGGTGGGCCTATTTTTAATTTTTTGAGGATCCTGCATACTGTTTTCCACGGTGGCTGTACCAATTTATAATCCTACCAATGGTGTACAAGGATTCTCTTTTCTCCACATCCATACCAGTATTTCTTATCTCTTGTCTTTTTGATGATTGCCATTATAACAGATGTGAGGTGATATGTCATTGTGGTTTTAATTTGCATTTCCCTAGTGACTCGTGATGTTGAATATCTTTTCATGTATCTGTTGGCCTTTCATATATATTATTTGCAGACATGTCTAATCAGGTTCTCTGTCCATTTTTTAAACTGGGTTGTTTTTTTGCTATTGAATTGTATGAGTTCTTTGTATATTTTGAATATTAATTCCTTATCAGATATATGGTTTGCAAATATTTGTTTTCATTCCATAGGTTGTCTTTTTACTTTTTTGATGATTTCTTTTGTTGTGCAGAAGTTTTTTAGTTTGATGTAGTTCTATTTGTTTATTTTTGATTTTGTTGTTTATGGTTTAGATGTCATATCCAAAACATCATTACCAAGACCAAGGTCAAGGAGCTTTATTCCTGTGTTTTCTTCTAGGAGCTTCATGGTTTCAGCTTATATTTAAATCTTCAACTGTAAGACTTAATTTTGATTTAATTTTTGTGAGTGGTATAAGATATTGATCCAGTTTTATTCTTTTACATGTGAATACAATTATCCCAGCACCATTTACTGAAGAGATGATCTTTTCTCCATTGAGTATTTTTGGCTCCCTTCTGAAATATTAGTTGACCACATATGCTTGTGTTTATTTCTAGGCTCTTGATTCTGTTCAATTGGACTATTTGTCTGTTTTTGTGCTAGTATTGTACTGTTTTGATGACTATAGTTTTATAGTATCACTTGATAGCAGGAAGTGTGATGCCTCCTGCTTTGTTTTTCTTTCTCGGGATTTATTTGGCTATTCAGGGGTTTTGTGATTCCATATATATTCTATGAGTGTTTTTTTTACTTCTGTAAAAAAATGCCATCTTGATATGGATTGCATTGAATTTATATTTGGATTTTGGTAGTATTGACATTTAAAAATTAATTCTTCCAGTCTATGAACATGAGACACCTTTCTATTTATATGTACCTTCTTCAATTTCTTTCATTAATTTCTTGTAGTTTTTAGTATAGATATCCTTCACCTCCTTAGTTGACTTCATTCCTATGTATTTAATTATTTTTGATGCTCTTGTAAATGGGATTGATTTCTTCATTTTTTTCAAAAATTATGTTGTTTGTGTATTGAAATGCTACTGAATTTTGTGTGTTAATTTTGTATCTTGCAACTTTGCTGAATTTATTGTAGATTTAACAGTTTTTTTTTGGTTGGCTCCATAGGATTTGCTACATATAAAATTATGTCATCTATAGATAGATACAATTTTACTTCATCCTTTCCAATTCTGAGATCTTTTATTATTATTTCTTCTTGCTTGATTGCTCTAGCTAGGACTTCCAATACTGTATTTAATAGAAGTGGTAAGAATGGCACCCTTGTCTTGTTTCTGATCTTAGAGGAAAAACTTTTAACTTTTCACCATTAAGTATGATGTTACCTGTGGGCTTGTCAGAAATGCCCTTTATTATGTTGAGATATGTTTCTTTGTTTGGAGTTTTTATCACTAATGGATGTTAAAAGGAGGTCTCTACTTCTAAACAGGAGTTGTCTGTAGGAATTATACTTCATTATTTTACTGGCTTGTTCTTTTACTAAACATAGCTTGAGTAGATCCAGTATATAAATGATTTAATAATAAGCAGCATTCCAAAGGCATTCATTTCCCTTTTACTTGAAACATCAATAAGGACAACTTGAACTTTGGTAGGGAAATATACAATAAACTAAAAGTAAATTTAATTTTCTCAGCATTATAATTCTGTTTTTTTTTTTTTTTTGGTCCTTCCCTCTTATGCTTGTGAACAATAATCGTTTTAAAAATCATCATAATATGGGTGTTGCAAAATACTTTGAAGCTGTTAAGGTTATGATTTCAACGTTTTAAAAATTAAGCTCCAGCAGTTAAATCTTTTAAAGGCTTGTCCATTCAGGGTTTTTACCTGATCATACCACATTATCTTTAGGACAGTTGAATGAGCAGTTCTCCTTGTGACTTTTTTCTGCATGTTATCTTTTGTTTGTTTGTTTGAACCACTTATGACTCTAGCTTTCCCTTCATGTTTAGCTGAGAAGACAAAGTAAATCAGTAAATAAAAAAAATCACATGTTCTTAAATATAATCCTCACAAGTTTTTTATTATTGTTTCACTTTTAAGAGAATTTTTCATGGTATCATACTATAAAGGATATGATTTCTTGCTCAGAGTGAGCTCTTTGACTAGACTGACCCCATTAGCCTACACACAGGTGTATTTACCCAACTGGCAGTCAGTTCCCATCTACTGCTACTCTTGAAATCCATCTTAAAAACTCATCTTTAGATTGGATATGAGGATATGATCTAAGTTTATTCTTTTTTATTTCCCTTGGCTCAAAAATAGTTTTCCGAAGGTCATGGAAACATAGGTGGTTGTGGAGATTGGACAATGAATACATATACTTTAATCAAATCAAACAGCATTTTACATTTATGCAGATGGGTCTATGTTGGTGTTTCCTGGCTCTGGCACTTAGCATCCATAAGACAGTCTGTCTGATCTCAGAACGTTTCCGCTCACTCCTTGAGGCACGGCACAGGGACTTGTAAGCAATCCCTTCCATCTAAAGGTAACCACAGTGTGGTCAGTGGCCCCTTGCATCAGAATTCCTTGGCCTGCTTTTAAAAGTTTTCCTTGGTCACCTCCCAGATAGAATGAATCAGAACCTCAAGTGTTGTAGGACGGGTGATCTGAGTATTTCCTTCATATCCCATAGTAATTCTTAGGCACGTTAAAGTTTGACGACCAGAATTACAGACTGAATATTTATGTCACACCCAAATTCATATATTGTAGCCATAAACCCCAGTGTGATGGGTTAAGAGGTAAGATTTTTTGGGATGTAATTAGGTTTAGATGAGGTCATGAGGGTAGAGCCCCCATAGTGGCATTAGTACCCTTGTAAGAGGCCTAGACACCAGAGCTTTCTCTCGCTGTCATGTGAGGATTCAACAAAAAGACAGCCATCTGCCAGCCAGGAAGAGGACCCTCTCCAGACTTGGATCATATTGGCACCCTGTCTCTAACTTCCCAGTCTCCAGAACTGTGAGAAATAAATGTCTGTTGTTTAAGCCACCCAGTCTATGGTATTTAGTAATAGTAGCCCAAGCAAATGAAGACAACCCGTGTCCTAAGGGAAATTTCCTTTATCTGGACATTTGGGTAGCTTTATCCTTTAGGATGAGGATGAAGATTTGGAGTACAAAGAATGATTACCCAGAGATTCGTTTTTGCATATAGTAGTTGTGTCAAGTTTTCATGGTAGCTATTGTTATTATCAGGTGTCTTCATACCCCTCCTTTATTACCTCTTGAACTGCTCCTTTCACCAGATGCACTTGGTGTAAAATGTTTTCAAAGCACATCTTAGGTGGGATTTGAGCTCCTAAATGTTTCCTGATTCCTAATCAGTCTTTGGGCAGCCAAGAGACTAATTGTGTAAGAATCCTTATGTTTCTGCAGAGTTAACTGAATTTACTTTACCATTAAATTTGAGAATATCACATGACCTCCCAGTATACATTAAAATTAACAACATTCCTTTAGTCTTCAACACAAAATTGTGGCATATTTTTTTGAGATTCTGCAAAATTCATGAACTGTCATTGAATTTTCTAAAATTAAAGCAGCATGTTAACAAATGGCAGTAAATATGATTTATGGGGTGATATAGACATTCAACATATGCTGTAGCTTTTAATTTTTGGTTATTACCATTAGCTAGGGAATCACTGCAAAGTGTTTGAGAAGAAGCACTGCTAGAAGAAGGTTTTTTATAAAACGAAAGTACCAAAAGTGCATATTTTTTCCTAAGTTTTTTGTGAAGGATAGTTGTGTGGTTTAGGAAATTGAAAGTCCACAGCCACTTTCATATCCCTTTTTATAATAAAGGTTTCATATTGAATAGCTTCT
Source organism: Panthera uncia (assembly GCF_023721935.1). Lineage (NCBI taxonomy): Eukaryota > Metazoa > Chordata > Mammalia > Carnivora > Felidae > Panthera > Panthera uncia. Next base: position 138,239,471 of record NC_064816.1, on the reverse strand, counting down.
TAGTTAATGTTATGGTTATATCTAATTACATGACATGTAAATCTAGGTGAAAAAATAAAAAGATGTAGGCAAAACAGTTATTTAAGTGTCAGTAAAGAAAAATAGCTTGCTGTTCCAAAAGCTTTATAATGTTTAGTATATATACAGTTATGTTTCTTTTTGCTTTAACCGAATAGGGATTGAATTTAGATACTGAATATACAAATAGGTTTTAGAATGACCTAAATAGGGGCACCTGGGTGGCTCACTTGGTTGAGCATCCGCTTCTTGATTTCAGCTTAGGTCACCATCTTAATGGTTTGTGAGGTTGAGCCCTGCGTCGGGCTATGTGCTGACAGCACTGAGCATGTTTGGGATTCTCTCTCTCTGCCTCTCCCCTGTGCTCACTCCCTGTCTCTCAGAATGAATAAATAGACAATTAAAAAAAAAGAATGACCTAAATAAATTCAAGGAAAATGCATTTATTACAAATTGTTAAGGTAGGTGGAAGGTGTTTGGCTGCCTCTTCCTAGTTTTATAAGGTTGATAGGCTATGGCAATCATCCTTTCCAATGTGTACCATTATCATGACAGAACACAGGTCTGAGTGGGCCAGGGATATGATCCACTCACTATGGAAATTTTTGGGAAGACAGCATGGTGTGTGTACCAGCTTCTGGATAAAAGAGAAGCAATAATCGGGGTTCTAGTCGTGACTGTGCCCTAGGCTTCAGGTTCACCAGGCTTTTGGCACATAAGAGGTACATGACAAATGCTTGAACATGAATTTGTGCAGTTATACAAATCTGCACTTACTGAGATGGCTTTCTCATCTGTAAATGAATATAGAACATTTAATCTACTAAACTTCCAGAGATATAGACTCTCAAAATGAAATAGAAGCTAAGTTCAACCAACCAAATGTGTAATAGCCAAGGGCTTATTTTATCTATGAACATTTCATTTCAGTGTAACAATTTCAAAGTTTTGAATTTTTAAATTAATGTTTATAAGTTGTCACTTAATGGTACAAAGTCAGAGTTTGTTTTTTAACATAGTTCTCTTATTTTACCAGGTCTTGTGTATTTAAGTACACTTCTAATAACATAGCGTTTTTGCAATCTTCTGAGGCCATTTGTGGCAAGAACTCTGGATTTGAATTGAGACATAGGATAATCTGCCAGTTATTAGCTGTTTGAGTCTGGACAGGTTGTTTAATATCTCTAAACCTTAGGTTTCCTATTTATTAGGCATAATAATAATAATAAAGAAAATAATAGCACCCTATTGAACTACTGTACATTTTAAAGAAAGTCATGTTTAGGTAATCACTTTGTAAACTCTGATGCAGTAACACAGTGATCATCCTAAATTCTGCTGTTTTTTAAATGCTGTCCTGAGGAGGAAGGGCTTCTTTGAAAGTGTTCTGTAGCAGAAAAGTTTCTATGAATCTTTATTCCTAATGCTCATTCAGCCAGCTTTGCTATCTTCTTTAATTTAACTGCATATGGTTTAGGGAGGAAGGATCCAATATAATGGGATTGCTAAGAGTTGATGAAGGCTGAAATATTTCAAAATATTTCTTACTATCCAAGAAAGTAAAGAAAATAGAACACCTTGTATTCCTGTTTTTTTCCTAAAAAAGATACTCCCACTCGTATCTCAAGTTATAAAGGATCCTATTGGGCTCCTGGGTGGCTCAGTCAGTTAAGTGTTCGACTCTTGATTATGGCTCAGGTCATGATCTCATGTTTTGTGAGTTCGAGCCCCGTGTAGGGCCCACAATGACAGTGCACAGCCTGCTTGGGATTCTCTCTCTCTCTCTCTCTCTCTCTCTCTCTCCCTCTCTCTCTCCCTCTCTCTCTCCCTCTCCCTCCTTCTCTTTCTGCCCCTCCCCTGCTTGCACATGCATATGTGTGCTCGAGTGCTCTTTCTCTCTCTCAAAATAAATTAAAAAAAAAAAAAGAATTCTATACATTTGGGACAGGTGCCATAGCAGTCATTACTGTGACATGCCAAACAGAAAGAGTAAATGAATGACCCACCCCTTCAAGCCTGTCAGAGTCTAAGCCACAATCTGTGGCTAATGTAGCCCTTTAATGAGACATATTGGGATGCCAATGAGTCCTCTCCTCCCATTTACATGGCACCTTTCTCCTAATCAACAAGGGGGAGGTAAAAGAGAGAGCTGCCATCTTTAGACAGCAGTGACTGTCTGGAAAATAAGTCAGTGAATTTTTAGAGTAGAGTATGTTTTATTTATTGATTTCTTATCTGCCCATTGACTTTGGCCACTGATTGATTCTTTCTTTCTTTCTCTCTCTCTCTCTCTCTCTCTCTCTCTATATATATATATATATATATATATATATACACACACACACAGATATATAGATAGATGGCAATGATTGAAACTAAGGCAATGATTGAAACAAACTCTGCAACATCTCTTGTTATTAACTCACATAGATTGTCTACCATTGGAAAATGTGAAGTGACTCACTGAGGGATGAGCACTGGCTATCCCAACCTAGAACATAATAATGGTAATAATGATAATATCATTTTAATACAAATGGAATTTCTTGTCTTATGTAAAAATGAATGGAAGTATTTTTAGAAATCTTATTTTTTTATTTGTCAGATAGAACCTAAACAAAGAACTGTATTCTTTTTATGCAAATAGAGAGTTAAGACAGGTTCCCTTGTGTATCCCTTACACCCTGCTGTTTTACACTCTCCTTTCCTCCCTCCCTCCCTCCCTCCCTCTCTCTCTCTCTCTCACACACACACACACACACACACACACGCACGCACGCACGCACACACTCACACACACACACACACATACACGACATAAATACATTCTACAGAAATCCTGGAAATCCACCAATCACTAGTGATAAAAAAAAACTGGCATTCTTAATTTCTGCCATACTGTAAGTAGTCATGACAGTGACTCAATTGTTTAGGCACTATTAGATTTTCTTAGATGAGGGCGGAAGGTACAATGCAATATCAAAAACACTGTCAAGGGATTTTTGGGCATTGATTCCTTAATAGGTGGCAGAATAAGCCCAGAAATGTTGGAGATGTACTAGAGAGGCTGTGGGTCCAAACAAAAATCTCCTAATTCCTCAGCCATTATGACAGGACAGAATGAACTGTAGGTTGGATGCAAAGACAATTAAGAAGATGAGTAACTAGTTGAATGACTTTACTAGCAGGCTGCTGACTAACAGATTGTTATAACCTATGTATGTAAGCTTCCAGTGTGTGTCACAGAGCTCTCTCCTGTTTTTTCCTACTTTTTCATTGTATTTGGGTCCCTCATGTAGATGAAGATTAAGAAAACATTCTCATTGAATTTGCATATGGGAGGGATGCCAAACTCAGGGCCAAGATGTGGTTGCTTGTTCAAATCTTGTGTTTTTTAGGTAAAGGCTTAAGCTGCTGAACCAGAGACTCTGATATACAAGTCATTTTCTTTTAAGCAAATGAGTAAATTGCAAGTGCGACTTGTATTCACACTCCACTTACAGGAACATGGTTACACCTCTTCTACCTCTTGACTACCCAGTACAGTAGCGATGGCCATTCGAGGCTACTGAACTCTTGAAATGTGGCTGGTCTGAACTGAGATATGCTCTGAGGGTAGCATTCACATTGACTTCAAGAACTGAGAATGAGAAAAGGACACCTGATATCTCATTAATACTCTTTATATTAATTACAGGTTAAAATTATGATACTTTAGATATATTGGGCTAAATAAAATATGTGATTAAAATGAATTTTACCTCTTTTTACTTCATTTAACATGGAAACTAAAAATCCAAAAATCACACACGTGGTCCTCATTGTATTTCCGTTGGGCAGTGTTGGATGTGTTGCATCCAGCTGATGGCCAGGAGCCCAGGTTAAACTGTAATACTGTGCAAGAATAGAAGAATGGATTGAGGTTACAACTAAAAGTCTGTCTCACTACTGCACTTCCAGTGTCTCACAAAATGTTGAGTATTTAATGCTTGCTCAGTGTATCTTGATTTAAGGAATAATTGAATTACTGTGTTTGGATCCCAGAATATATCAGACTTGAGTGATGGGCCGGATTCAACAGAGTGACGTAGTGTGTCCTAAATTTTATCTGTACTACTATAGAACTGGGGAACGAGCCACAGCAGTATGTTTATATAAAAAACATGGAGATTTTTCTTTTGTAGTCAGCTCAATATATGTCAATTATGTGGTGTGGCCACCACAAAATCTAATGGCATCTTAGACTACATTAATAAAAATTTACTTCAAAGGACATATAACATTCTTGACCTACTCTCTACTTTTTTGAGTTTATATCTATAGTGGCTTAGTAGGTTTGAGGGGGTTTTCTGAAACGTAAAACAAATCATATTTCACGAGGCTAAGCTTTAGGATTGGTTGGGGGATATGTTCGGTTTATGGTTCCTGTAGGATATCTTATGGAGCTATCTGGAATACAGTTGTATTTATAGGAATGAAAATGAGGAGAGAGAAATGCGTTGAAGGTATAAATGTGGGAATTGTCTGTATAAGGATGGCAAGTAATACCAGAGCCATAGATGCCTTCCTCCAGGGAAAGTGTCTAGTTATTACGAAGCACTCTGACATTGAGAGGAAGGGTAACAGCAGAGGAGCCAGGAAAGGGGACTGAGAAAAGCACTCAGGAAGGTCAGTGATAAATAAGGCAAGCGTGGCATTGTGGCAGCTGAACACATGTGCTGAGAAGGAGAGAGCACTCGGCAATGTTGAGGCTACCGTGGGGCCTGAGAGTGAAGGACCGAGAAGTTTTTTTTTTAAAAATCAAACCGCTGAAGAATTGTTGGTGTCCTTGATAAGAGTAGTTTCAACAGACTGATGGAGACTGAAGTCAGTGAACAGTGGATTGAGAAGCAGGTTACAAGAGATGAAGTGGGAGCAGTGAGAGGAGATAATTCTTACAATTTTTTTCTCTGATGTACCGATACCATGAATCTCTTGATATGTCCTGAGAAGGACACTGTCATTTCTGTGGAATTTTACTAAAAATGCAAGAGTTTTTCAAATGGTAGCATTAGAAAACATCAGACATACCCAAACTGAAGGACACAAAATTCTACAAAGTAACTTAATTGTCTTCCATTGTGTTAAGGTCATGACTCGCAAAGATAAAGGAAGATTCCAGGAGACCAAGGAAAAATACATCTAGTTGCATGGTGGGATCCCAGATTGGATCCTGGCGCAGAAAAACACCATTAGTGGAAAAACTGGCGAAACTTGTATAAAGGCTGTAGGTTAATAGTGTTGCACCAATAATAATTTCCCGGTTTTGATCATTGAGCTGTGGTTATGCAATGTGGCTGACATTAGGGGAAATTAGGCAGAGGTTACACGGGGGCTCTGTACTACCTCTGCAACTTCTCTGTAAGTCTAAAATTAGTTCAGAGAAAGAGTTTTAGAAGTTTTGTTCTAAATAGAAGGAGAGAGATGGGGGATGGCTGGAAAGAATATGATGCCAAGGAGAGTTAAAATAATTAGCAATGTGGTGAAGATAACTGATATTTTCTAAGAGCTTAGCATATGCTGAGCACCATGCTAAGTGCTTTGTGGAAATTTCTTTCATTCAGTGTTTATGACTATACTATCGATAGACTTTACAGGTAAGGAGAAAGAGACATGAATGAGTTTGATCATGATCATACAGCAGTGAGAGGCAGAGCTGAGATTTGGAGCTGATTTCATAAGCCAATGCATTATATGTTCTCCACAAAATCAGAGTGAATTTGGTGTGTTTGAATGCGTCGGGGAGAGATGCTATTATATGGGGAGAAATAGAAAAGGCAAGAGAAAGAATGGATATAAAATAGAGGGTGAAATCCAGAATGTGGGTGGAATATAGACTTGGATCTTGAGGAATCCGTGGTAATAATAGTGGAAGCATAACAAATAGGTAGAAAAGGAGTAAATGTGTAGGTTATACTGACTGGAGATTGGGACAGTTATTGTTGGGTGGTCTTTAATTTCTTTTGTGAAGTAGGAGCTGAGACCAGAGGCCGATAGGTCGGAGATGGCAAGGTTGGAATTTGGAAATAGTGGAAAGTTTTTAAGACACCCAGTGTAGAAAGAAATAAGAGGGGGGGGGGCACTGGTAAAGGGCACAAGCAGGATGGCCAGGGTGTGCTGAGAATGAGCCAGTGAGACCCCACACCCAGGGGTCCACCTTCTCTGCAAGGGTCCAGCTTTCTGTGACATGTTCTGTAGTCTGTGTGTGGACTGTTGAATTTATCCAAGACTGAGTTTTTAGCCATTGGGTGCCACAAAACTAATTGATCAAGGAAGAGGAAGATACATTAAAGTCAAATTTATCTGTGAGAAAAAAAAAGGTACATTCATCTCGGGTCACCTGGGTGGCTCAGTCAATTGTGTCCAACTCTTGATTTCAGCTCAGGTCACGATCTCTTGGTCGTGAGATCAAGCCCCACATCCAGCTCCACGCTTTGTGTGGAGCCTGATCAAGATTCTCTCTCCCCCTCTCCCCAGATCGTGCTGTCTTGCACTCCCTCTCTCTCTCTCTCTCTCTATCAAAATAAAAAAAAAGAGTACATTCATCTTGATGAGCACTGAGAAATGTATAGAATTGTTGAATCATTGTATTGTACACCTGAAACTAATATAACACTAATTTACACTGTGTGTTAATTATACTCTAATAAAAACTTTTAAAAAGAAAAAAAAGAAAGAATGAATATACACAAATCTGTCAAATGGGAATGAGGTGAAAATAGGAGAGGGCTGAGAGGGAGAATAGAGTTGCTGTCAGTATGTTTCAAACGTTTGCATTTTTCCAGTAACTAGTCAGTGGTGAATGGCTTTCATATATTTATTGGCTGTTTTTATTTCTTTTTGCATGTTATCTTTTTTTCCAATAGGGACTTTGTTTTTACTATTATGTAAGATCAATGTATGTTTTAAGAGTATAATGTAGTTATTCAATCAACAGATATATTTCTTTCAATTTTGTGGCTTATATTTTTATTTTATTTCTATAGGATTTTATTTAAACCTATAGATCCATGCTGCCCAAAATAGCAGCCAATAGCTACAAGTGACTACTAAATTTAAACGCAATTTGAATTTAAGTTAATTAAAATTAAAAAAAAATTTAATCCTGTAGTCTCACTAGGTAAATTTTTAGTGTCCTTGTGTGCTGTAACTATGTGTGGCTAGTGGCTTCTGTATTGGACAGTGTAGCTTTGGAACATTTCCATCAATGCTGAAAGTTATATTGACCAGCACTGCTATAGATTTTTTTAATTGGAAAAGCCAGCAGTGCTTTCCTGATTGAGGCCTGCCTTTAGAGGTATACTTGGAAAAATCTTTTCTATCTTCCAATATAATATAAATGTCGATTTTTATTTTTGTCTCGTATTTCTATAGTTTAAAAGTACATTGACATTGCTAATATGTTCTGCAATATATATTACTGTATTGTATGAAGTAAGGTCTAACCCGTATTTTCTTCAAATTTTTGACTACAAATCCCAATAAAGTTAAATGAAGTTGAAATGACATCTGTATCATTTAATGAATACTTATATATTTGTGGTTTATTTATTGGATCTCTATTATCTTACATTGATTTGTCTGTCAGAATCAATTTCACATCAGTGAATATTAATCAGGGTGATTAATATGATTAAGACTAGACATGATAAATAGTTTAACACAGAGGTAGTTGACAGAATAAATATTTATAATACTATGTGAGTTTGTTCATAGGAATGGGAAATAAAACTCAGTGTAGTTACAAAGGTTGTTAAAGTGGGCCATAATACTATTTATTAATAATAAATATTAACAGTACTATGATAATACTATCCAAGTGTAGTTGCAAAGGTAGTTAAAGTGGGCTATGTGTTTGGGAAGTTGGGAGGAGATTAGGGTTAATGTGATGTGATGTGTGCGTGAGTAGGGAGGAGGAGGATGGGAAAGTGCAGGAAGACTAAGGGGAGAGAAGCTGGTAAAATGTGGGGAAACTAAATTGTGAAGTATTCTGTATGTGACACTAGCTTGTCAGCCATCCTGACATTTGTTCCCCAGGAGGATGGATCTCCTGGTTGTTCAGTGAAGGATCCGTTATTCGGTAGGTGGGCACAGACGCAAGGGAACTCCCTCAGACCACTACTCCAGTTAAAATTCTGCTGAGAGTTGAGGAGGGCCCGAACTAAGGTGTTAGCAACAGGGCAGATTACAGAGACTTTTAGGAGGTTGAAGTGACAGGAGCTGGTAATAATTGGATGTGGAGGGAATCCCTGATTGAGTGATATTCCAAGATATACCTGTAGACTAGAGTAAAGCTTGCCTCAGATTCTGCCAAAAATGAGCCAGTTTCCTGACATGAGGAAGCTGAATATTAGGCAATATGCCATTCACCTTATCAGTGTCATTTCCTTGTCAGAGTTCTCAATACCTGAATATGATTTCCTTCAATTTGAATATAGTTGGAATTTAGCTTGTAAGAGTGAGTATCTTAATGCTAGAGAAAAATTTACTTACTTTGGTTCATCATAGTGCCAATATGAATTCTGATAAGAGTTATGAAAATTTACAACTTTTAACATTTTGGATGACTGAGAGAATCTTTTATAGAATTTATTTGAGGCAGACCGAATAAACTAAGAAGAATGGTATTATTATAGTTCAAAGATTTGACATTTGATATTTTCCATTGCCAGTAAGGGTCTAAAAGTTAGTTTAATGACAACAAGCCAGAAAAGATTATCTTTTCAGCCTTCAGTTACATCTTCTGGTTTTTCTTCCTGGAAAATATTTAACAGAACAGTTGATGTCATTCACTTAGAGAAGATAATCAAATTCTAAGTCAGTAACCCAGAAATTTAAATTTAGATTTAACTGGTTTTAGGGCATGCTTACACTAAGGGTCTTAAATTATGTCTCCTAAGATTTGTGGGAGGAAAATGTCTAGAAGCCAATTTTATTATTTTTCAGGTGAAAATAAGATATTTCTATTAATAATTGTATTTGACATTTGACTAATATATTTTCTATGAAGAAATTTAAAATGTCATAGTTTTGGGGAACAAAAAGATGGTTACCAGAGGTGAAATAGGTGATAGGGATTAAGGAGTGCACTTGTGATGAGCACTGGGTGATGGAATTAAAATAAACACTTTTTAAAAGTCACATTTTGAGAACATTCTTCTCTTTTACTATCTTTTTATTTCTGAGAGGAAAACAAAATTTTCTTAAGGATTTTTTGTTTCATTTCATCATTGCTGTTATTTCCCAGAAAGAATCAGAGACTATGATTCACTAGTTGAATGACCTCTGGTTCTAAAGTGGGGTTTTTTTGCCCGTAAGGCTTGTGAAGATTTTGGGATGCTGTGGGATTTACTGTAGTTTGGGAGGAAAAAAAAAGGGTGTCAAGAAGAACAGAGAGAAAAAAATCTAATGAAATACGTATATAGAATGAATCTAAGATACTTTCTTTTTATCCTTTTAAAAGGACATTTTACTTACCTTGGTGAAATTAAATCTTTTTCATTAAGGTGAATTATTGACTCATAAAAACAGGAATGCTCAGACGAGTTCCCTTCATCCACTCCCCTCAAATGTTTGCTTCTGAAAATCAATTGCTCAAAACTGATGATGGCAAAAGTGGTCAGGATGTGTTTAGAGGATGATAAATGATAGGGAAGGACTTTTCGTAAATATGCAACCTACAGGATATTTTCTCAATTTACGGGTAACTGTACATCGATAATCTTCAGTAAATAAACTGAACCTTACAAATGAACCAGACAAGCAAAAATTCATCATCCCTTGGGTAAATTATTTCTGAGGGAACTGGTAAATATTTTGAAAATATTTAAACGTATATTTATGGCACTGATTAAGTGAACCCTCATACATATTCTCTGTGGTATCATTTTGCTATAATTCTTTTACTGTATTAAAATGAACTAAATAGCAAATATTATACAGTCTACTCTGGGTTGTTTGTATATTAAGAAATTGTAAAGAAAACTCACCTAAGGCAGTGAAGATAGGTATTAATAGAGACAAAATTCTGTCCTATTTCAAATCTTCCCTCTTGACAAAAATATAGAATTCAATTACTGACCATCCATTTTTATGAACACCATTTTAAACAAAAGTAAAAATGAAAAAATGAGCCATAAACGTGTGGCAACAATTGAAGTGTGTATAAATCAATGTTGAACTTCTCACCATATTAGATTTGAAGTACAAGCAAGTAGTATTATATAATATTAAGGAATTCTTTAGCAGTGATAATGGTATTATGGTTATATTTTATAGAAGAGTCTTTACTCTTTAATGATGCATAATGGAATATTAAAAATGAAATGACAGATGTTTGGGATTTGCTTCAAGTAAAATAATATGGGAGGGAGAATTGTAGGACTATGGATGAAGAAGATTGTGCATGAGTTGATAGTTGGTGAAACTTGGTGATAAATACACGGATTCATCATACTCTGTATACGCTTGAAATTGTGTGTGTGTGTGTGTGTGTGTGTGTGTGTGTGTGTGTATGTGTATGTACACACTGATGTTAAGAAACGGCATTTGAAGTGGAGTGTGAATGTGTTATATATATTCCACTGTAGATGTAGTTTCTTAACATCAATGTGAGGTAACAAATAGCAAGATATGATTACAATCTGGATTGCAGAGTATAGCAAGTACAAAAGCCATCGTCTTCATTATCATCATATCAGTGCTCATTGGACACCCTTGTGCCAGACCATGGGACAGACATGTTCTGTTTTATCAGATTTAATCATCACACTATATCTATTTAGGTAATAATGTTATGCTCACTTTCCAGATGAGAAAACTGAGGCTTAAATATATTTAACTCCTCCAAGAATACAGATATCCTAAATGGCTGAACAAATAGTTCCTAAGCTATTATTGCATTTTCTACATTGCAAGTATACTTGCTAAAGTTTGGGGTGCTGGATTGCCTGTGGACAGTGTACGAGTGTGTGAAAATAAATGAAAACCACCCAAGTGAGAACAAACAGGCTATTTATTCAGAGCTGGTTATGGCTTGAGCCACCACCACTTGTCTTTGTCAGAGATTCAGAGATAGTCAGGAGAGTGGTTAAACTTTATACTGAAAAAAAGAAAAGCGAGGGCTCTAGGTAATTTCTGATTGGACATTGTTGGCATGGAGAAACTGGGGGTAGGGTAACTAGAAGTGGGGTATCTGATGTGATTGGTTTCAGGAGCAGATCTGGCTTTTTTCTGGTTGGCCCTGAGTTGGAAGTGAGAACAAAAACAGGGAAGCTGGCTGAGGCTTGCTGCAGACCTTGTAGGTCAGGGTTCTGTTGTCATTATGGTCTGATCATTGTCCATTTGTATATTCAGCCCTTCAGCCCCTGCTTTGGGTTATTCTCTCACATACAAGCAGTTGACAAATTTGTGGAGAGCTGGAGATCCAGATTTTCATCATTCAGGGATTGTTTGGCCATTCCTACAGTCATTGTATCCCAAGATCTTTAACTTTTTGTTTCTGTATCATTATGAATATCATTTAATGATTTAATGCAGAGAAACATTTAAGACTCTAGGTAGAATGCAATAGACCAGCATCATGATCACTCTGACAAAAACAAAAACAATAATTCCTGTGAGATGTTTTGGGACTGGGAACTTTGATTGCCCAAGTCAGGCCATGAGAAAAGATTCTGTAAGACATTAGCATCACATTAGAGATCCAGGTACATATCCCTTAAGACGAAGTATAGGCTGTCTACCTTGCCTGCTTCAGTGACCTATGTACAGCAAGAAGGATTAGCAATGGCTTAGAGACCACCGTGACTAGAAATAAGAAATCTAAAGCAATGAAATTGTTCATTACTACTTCTTCCAATGAGTTGAGACTGATGTGTATTCTATCTAGGGCAAAGGTGATATTGTAATAATTTCTTCTAGAGTTAATGTTAAGTTTCTTACTTTCTTTGCTATTTGTAGAATTTCTACTTTGGGGAGCAATACCCTGATTGTTCATCTAAAGAGTGAGTCAGTGATTCTCTTAGGTAGAGTGCTTGAATAATCAAAGGTGGCCTCATTTTGGAGCTAGTGTTTGAGTTGAAATTTTAAGCCTTAGTGGTTTTTAGAATTAGATCCTCCATGTACAGAAAAGTCTAGGCATACTGTTCTGAAAGTATATGAGGTGTTGGTCTGAGGCAAACAGAACCATGGTCACAAATGAAGTAGTAACAGCAGGAGTATGTGAAGAACCATGAAAAAAAAAGATTTTTTCATTGCATGAGGATGGAACCAAGGCCTTATGTTAGCTGGGTTACAGCCCTGAATCCCTATTGCTCTCTTCCAGGTAGCAAGTAGTTGGCTTATCATACAGTGAAGACTATGAGGTTCAAACTTAGACTTCTCTAGGGTTTGATCAGCAGATGATAATGATTGGTTCCTTTTCTGGATAGAGGGACAATAGCCAAGTCATAGGTTGATTTAAGGTCATTTGTCCATGTGGGTACAAATGCAAGTGCCATCAGCTATAATTCCTTATGGTCTCATTTAATTGCTCAGAGGTTTTTATCAGGGGATCTTATTATAGATGACTCATCTGGTAATCTGTAAGATTTAGGGTAGTGCCTACCGCTTGGGAGAATCTAAGAATGTCAATAAAATGATTATGTTTGACTTACCAAATTTCATTATAATTTTAATAGCAAGTTTAGTAAAGAGACAAAAAGGATATAGAGGGCCCATTGTGAGTGGATGACAAACAGGGGACTATGAAAAATGAGAAGAAGAATTGTTATAGGCAAGAAGGTGAAACAAAACAAAACAAGAATTAGACAGAGTTCTTGGTCAGAAGAACTGTCTACTATTTGAGGTCATGTCCTTTTTATTAAGGTTTTGGGTCAGCTGTTTCCAACTCAAGACTGGCTGCTTCCATGAGATCTTTGAGAATCTTCAGATTAAGAACCCCCATTGGAGTAGCCTTCCAATTGTGTTGCTTAGAAGCACTAAGAACTGTTTCTTTTGTTGTTAAACATGAACCCAAAGATTGACTTCCTGGTGTTTCACTATTTTTTGTTAAGAGTATCTGACAAGATCCCTCCTGATGATGATCAAGAGCATTTTCTTCTCATGTCTGTTCCAGTAGTCAGAATCTCCTGGTGGAAGATCATGAAGAGGCTGTTTAGGAAAATGTTGTAGGAAGACAGCTTTAACTTGTTGGTGATAAGGCTGGGTTTGTTGTCATGAGTCACCTGCAATGTTTTGTCCTTTCTTTGTGCAACAGGTCTTAGTATCATAGGCCCCTAAGTGAATGGGTCTTTAAGTTGTCAATTCACAGGTGGAAAGTGATATGTCCCTGAAGGGGCTGGACCATAAAGCCATAAATGCCAGTGGAAGTAACTTTGGCTTCCCAAAGGAGGCTCGTGGGTTCCTGAAAATTTTGTTAATTATAATTTAAAGATGTCATTTTTTCAACCTTTTTAGAAGTTTGTGGCGGTAAGGGCAATGCAGTTTTTGAGTAAGGGGATAATGCCTTACAGATTTCTTTTAAAATGGTTCCCATAAAGCATATGCCTTGGTCACTTATGTAAAAGTTGGTATGCTCCAGGTTATAAACACATAATAAAGGAGCTTTTCAGTGACTTTAGAGATTGTAGCTTTTTAGCAAGGACATGTTTTGGCCTATGCTAAAAATAAACGTACATTAACTACAATATATCCCGATCTCATGGAGGATGGACGGAGGATTAGTTGTATCCTACCTTTATAGTTTTTCCAGGATTGTGTTGTTAACAGGTGACACATGACCTGAAAATATCCTCAACTGCCTTTATAAATTTTCTCCAACAATGTTGATTTAAGATAGTAACCAATTTGTCTCTACCGTAATGAGTAGTTTCATACGGAAATTTAGCTAACATCCATTTGAAATTATTTTGTGCCTCCAAGCACCTATATGGGGAGTGCCAGAGATGATCTGAGTGAGAGGTACAACCAGATTTTTCCTTTCTTCTTTTTTAGGGACTTTTAACATTGATATTTCACAATGGCCTTTTTGAGTCCCTCGAGGGACTTATCCTTTGAGGGTTTAATTAGGATCATAGCCTTGGTGAAGGCTGCCTGTTTGGTAGAATGATCTATTACGGTATTTCCTTTAGCTTCCATATTATCTGTCTTTGCATTGGCCTCAACTTTTATAATAGCCACCTCTCTAGGAAGCATCTAAAAGTTCCCTAACTTGTCCATTTTTGATGAAGTTCCAGCAGAAGTGAGAAACCCCTTTGGTCCAAAGCATTCAAAAGTCATATATTATTCCAAATTATTCTCTGTATATGTGTTTATTTTCTGGTCTTTGCCTGGATGACAGGCTCTAGTAAACATAACGAGTTCTACCACCACAGTTTATTTTATGTTGGTTGGAAGATTATATTCTAAAGGAGAATTTAAATTAGTCACAACATCTCCTTGATAACCTCCAGTTTTCGTTTTGAGATATAATCCATCAATAAATAATAATAGGTCAGGGTTCTCCATGGGAGTCTCTACTAAATTTGAGTAAGATATAGGAAGTTCCTTACCTTAGATAAGATAATCATAAAGTTTCTCTTCTGGTGGGTGCAAGAGAGTGGCAGGATTAGGATATTATAGTGGTGAATAGTAACGTGAGAAAGAGTAACAGTCTCATCAGCAGTTAATTGGCTAAAAAGTATGGTTTGCTCTCTGTCAGTAGCAAGGCCTGTGTTGTGTCAGGAACCACAAGGTCAAGATAGAAACCTGGAAGTAATTCAGCAGAAGCATTGGCAAGTTCTGCACTGGCAGATATCGTCCTGAGACAAGGAGGTTAAGCCTTTGCCGCCAGATCAAGGGTAAGCAATAGACTTTTGATGGTTCTCATAAAGTTGAGTTGAAGTCTCAACTTGTCCAGATCTCTCATGAACAAATAGATAAAAGATACTTTAGTAGTAAAGAATACCTAGGGAAAGAGGATTTTAAAGAGCCTTGTTTTAAGGATTTTAAACAAGGCTTATCTGTGTTTGGCTTCTCAAAGGAGAGGATCTGTTTCAGAGGCCTTCGTCAATTCATAGAGAGTTACTGCAATCCCAGAAAAATTTGAAACTTATTATCTGCAGCATCAGTTAAACCTAGAAATCTTCTAAATTGTCATTTTTGTGTGAGGGCTAATGTAAGCTTGCATAGTCTTTAGTCCATCAGGAGAGTTTTCCCTTCATAGGTAACTTATACCCTAAATAATGGACTCTGTTTTGACCAAACTGTAATTTATCTTTTGAAATGTTATGTCCTTTTCTGCTAAGACTGAGAGCAAGTAAAATGTATCCCTTTTTATAGACTTCATTGTCCTCTGAAAAAAGTAGGAGATCATCTACATACTGTGTCAGAACTGAATTACAAGAGGAATTTAGATCTTTAAAGTCTTACTTGAGAATCTGGAAAAATAGGAGGGGGTTTGGTGAAGAACTGTCCAGGTGTTTTGTTATCCTCTGCATGTGAAGTCAGAAAAGTATTGACTTTACTGGTCTCGAGGCACACTAGAAAAGGTAGAGCAGAGAGCCACCCTCAGTGAAGCAAGTGTTTTCATTTGGAATTGATAATAGGATGGTATTTGGGTTATGTACTAATGGAAAGTAAAGAATAATAATTTTGTTGATGGCCCTGAGGTCTTGAACAGATCAATACCCTGTCTTGTTTTATTTCTTTACTGGCAGGACAAGTGTTACAAAGGCTAGTGCAGTATGTGAGAAGGCCTTTGTGTATAAGACTTTTGTCTGTAGACTTGAGGCCTGTCTTTGCTTCTGGCTCCAAGGGATATTGAGGAAATTCAGATAACTGTGTGGTTGAGTCTGTCTGAGCTTCAGTAGGTTCTCCCCCAGTAATTTTTCCTGTGTCAGTGGAAATTTTCACCCATACAGTGTCAGGCACCAGATTGTCATAGGTAGAATAATAGGTCCCCTAAGATGGCTGCATCCTCATCTCTGGCACCTGTGAATATGTTGCACTATATGGCAATGGGGCGTTAAGTTTGCAGGTGGAATTAAGGTTGCTAATTATCTAGTCTGGCGATGAGTGTAGCTGAGATTATCCAGGTGCTACCAGTGTAATCACAAAAGTCCTTATGAGTAGAAGAAAGAGATTTGAAGATGCTGCATTTCTTCTTTTAAAGGTGGAGGAAGGGGCCATGAGCCAAGGAATTCAGGTAACCTCTAAAAGCTGGAAAATACAAGGCAATGGAGTCTCCCCTAGGACCCCTGGAAGGAATTGCCCTCTGCCAACACTTTGATTTGAAGGAAGACCCCTTTTGGAAAAAAAAAAAACAGAACTGTAAAATAATAAATGTATATTGTTTTAAGCTTGCGGTAATATGTTACAGCAGTAATTAGAAATTGAAATAATGCATGTGTCAAGACCTTTATCTGGAGCTGTGCATCAAATATAATGGAGGAGTCAAAGATACATCTAGAGTAGACACAGCTTGATTATAAATAGAGGAGTCCTCTGGAACCTCATGAAATAGCCACTCTGGTTTCCATTTAATATTATAATTTCATTTTCAAAGTAAGTCTCTTCTTTTAAATTTGGAGAGGTAGTTTTGCAGAGCAGGAAGAAATGTTATTCATTCAAAGGCCCAAGGGTTACAGCTAAAGACTGAAAGATAAGGAAAGCCTATGCATTTGTTGAAATATCTACCACCTGTGTGGTGTATTTACTCTGAGGAAGAGGTTGAGCAAAGGTGGTGGGGTTTTATAAAGAGTAGTTTGGGATACCTGGGTGGCTCCATCGGTTAAGCATCCAACTTTGGCTCAGGTCATGATCTCACGGTTCATGGGTTTGAGCCCCGTGTCGGGCTCTGTGCTGACAGCTCAGAGCCTGGAGCCTGCTTCAGATTCTGTGTGTCCTTCTCTCTGCCTTTCCCCTGCTCACTCTCTGTGTCTCTCTTTCAAAAATAAATAAACATTAAAAAAAAAAAAAAATAGTAGCTCTTGTATCCACTGGGAGGTTGACCATACATATTTACAGTTAATTCATCTTGAGTGTTTAAAAGGTAAGGCAGAATGTTGGGTACTTTTTCCTTCCTCAGGGCATCCTCACTTATCTGAATTGAGGGATTATTCTTTGACTTGTTGTTTCTTTTAGAAGATGGGACAATCTTTTTCCCAGTGACCTTGTCAGTGGGTGATCAATCAGAAAGTGGGCTACCTAGCTCTTTGATCTTCAGGACCATAAGTTTATTTGGATCTTGTCTCGTTTTTGCTCTTAACCCTTTCGAAGTGTTCTGTGGGATATTGTAATTCAGGTGTCTCTATCTCCAATTTCAGATGAACTCCATTGACAAAATTACATGAAAAGATTGATGTTATATCTGCATCTTTTTTTAAACTCTCAAATGTTGTCAAAGATGTTTTCTAGTTTATCCTGAAAATGTCCTAAGTTTCATCTTTTCTCTGTTCACATGATTAAATTATGGTCCATCATATCTTATTGGAAATGTTCAGGTATGGCTATCATGAGTCTTTGCCCTATTTTTTCATCCTTTTTGACTTTCAGGTTTATTGTGGAAAGAGAGATCCTCTTGATTCCTTTTTGTGTCAGTCCAATCAGCTTTTGCCACTTAGGATTTAGCATCTGAGGGAGGTTCTGACCGACATGTTTTTAAAATGATATAGATCAAATATCCATGGGTCATACTCAAAAAATTCTAAATTATTCTATGAATAATTTCTGGTCTTGTCTGGATTTAGGGAACTCCTTAATGAAATTGCTTTTAATTCAGCTCCTATTTGACATAAAATTTCTAGGGTTGCCTGCATACCTAGCTCTGAAAGGGGTAGATCTTTAGAGGCAACCTGCATTTTAGGATCTTAGGTGAAGCATTGGGAAAGTGAGGGCCTCTGGGTAAGGGGAACAGGAGGGAGGAGAGGACACAGGAATTGAAGGAGAGAGAAGAATAAGGAGGAAGAAGGAAACCTAGATATAGAGAGGCAATGAAGGACAAGGATTTACCAGGAAATGAGTCTAGCGTATTGCTTAAGTCTGTCAAATTACTCATTCATTCTCTCCAGAGAATCTTTTAAAGAAGCAATTTTTGAATCAGAATTTTATTTGGAGGCCTCTGCGCACCATCCAAGAAATCCTTCTCATTGGGCTTGAGAAATCTTAACTCCTTTTTTCCTAAGTCACTTCTCAGATGAACAATTCTGTTCAAGTCAAAGTTTCCCTAGAAAGTCCTCTGAAGGCCCAAATAATCCGTGGTGAAGTTATGCCACTTAAAGAGATATGCCCAAGAATTAGGATCATAAAGAGAGCACATGGATGAAGCGGAAGTTTTTCTTAGAGGAGAGGATTTAGATTTGCTCAAAAGCTAGGCTTGTGTACTTCATGTCTCAGGCCCCCGACCTGTTGGCTGCCTTTAAAAGCAGACCTGAAAGTCTTTGCCTCCTGGCAGTCAGAAAAGCAGACAGAACACCCTCTGTGGATGAAAGCCAAGCTCTCAGGACAAAAAACTGAAATGGAAGCAGGACCTCATCCAGTTTTATCAGTGACCCACAGCAAAGTTTGTCCTGATGGAAGCTGGTCTAATGAAAACCTAAAACTTTCTGGTCTATGATGCTTGCTCAAATAATAGACTTCTAAGGTGTATGCTTGTGTTCTGCCCTGTGATTCTCCTTCACAGGATGATGTAATGTTGTTGTAATGTTGTTAAGAGTTTATGATAAACAACACTTTTAGACAAACATTTTAAGATGG
Organism: Panthera uncia; assembly: GCF_023721935.1. Taxonomy (NCBI): domain Eukaryota; kingdom Metazoa; phylum Chordata; class Mammalia; order Carnivora; family Felidae; genus Panthera; species Panthera uncia. The sequence goes on along the minus strand of NC_064816.1, from coordinate 138,220,679 downwards.
CACAACACAAGAAGCACAAAAGAAAGTAGAAAGGCATGAATAGTAATGACCTGCCAAAGATGTCAAACAAATGGGAACTAATAAAAAGACTTGGATACCAAACACAACAAATAGCTGAGGAACTCAATGCAAAGAGAGCAGAGTTCAGAGCTTGGGCTAACTTACCACATTTGTCTGTAGTCAATAAACCAGAATCAGCAAGGCACAAGGGATATCCATGGGTACCACCCCTGAAGAAAACCTAGGGTCAGCAGCAACAAGCAGTGCAGGTGGTATCTCAGTGGACCCTCCAGGAGTTCTGTGGAAATGACAAAAGACTGTCCAACTGTGAACAAACAGAAGTATTTATTCAGGGTTTGCTCCAGCAAGGGTGTCAGCCATAATCACTTATATGTTTTTTTGTCAGAGACTCAAAGATAGGGAGGGCAATGAGAAAGCTTTATACTTTAAAAAAAAAAAAAAAAAAAAGGTGTTTCTAGTTAGGCCGTGATTGGGCATTATTAGCATGGAGAAGCTGAAAATAGGCTAACTAGAGGCAGGGCATTTTGTGTGCTTGGTTTAGGGAACATATTTGGCTTTCACTTGATTGGTCCTGAGTTGAAAGCAGAGCAGGGACCAAAAAATAAAAAAAATAAAAAAATAAATAGGCATCCCAGTCATTAACTTGGTCAAGTTCTGACCTTTCTGGACCAATTCCTGCATAAGGTGTGGTTTAGCTTCCCAGGCTGATTACTATAGGGCTTGTGGATCAGAGTTCTGTTGTCATTTATGGTCTGGCCATTGTCTGTTTGTGTACTCAGGTTCTCAGATTGAAGAGTACCAGAATAGGTTTATTGTAGAATAGCAAGGGGATTCTTGGCAATATGGGCAAAGAATCCCCTCTTGCCATCTATCTATCTATCTGTCTGTCTGTCTATCTATCTATCTATTTGGGGTGGGTCCTTATAGAATAATTTCTAGCAGAGCAGGATAGAGCTGGGTAAGTTTCCTAAAGACCTAAAAACTGTTAATAGACCTTAGCATATGTAGAGTAGATCTTGATGGAAACTTGACTAAGCCAATTCTGTCTTCTCTCCCTTGTATAAATACATGGAGGCAATTCAGCTATGACAGCCAGGTTGTTGCAGTGCTCCCCTAAAGAGAGAGGGTCACTGTTTCTACTTCAGACTGTGATGTTGTTGGCTTCTAAAACAGAACAGCACATTTACAATGAAGATAAGATGCAGGCATTTTTGTTAAATGGATTGTGAAATGGAATTACATCTAAGTTTCCTGTAAGCTGGGACCATTACATAAAGGGGTGGATAGGGTACCAGGGTGGCTCAGTCAAACATCTAACTTTGGCTTAGGTCATGATCTCACAGTTCATGAGTTTAAACACATCAGACTCTGTGCTGACAGTGCAGAGCCTGCTTCGGATTCTCTCTCTCTCTCTCTCTCTTTCTCCCCACCCCTGTCCTGTTCATGATCTCTCTCTCTCTCACACACAAGATAAATAAATAAACTTTTTTTTTTAAAGGGTGGTAGGGTTCTGAGATCAGTAGGTTAATGATATAACTTTTACTTCAACTGGCTAACTAACCCAGCCATCTATGGTAGGACAGTAAATGGAGGAAGGAGGCAATGAAATGGAATAGAGTTGGAGAGGATTTGACATTTCACTATGTTTTGGTCATGTTTGGCATATGTTTGGAAAGATAACTAAAAGAGAAAATGACCCCACTAGGTAAGAATTTCCTTAAAGTATTAGATATGGAACAGGGGGAGAGGGGACACTAATCTTCCCAACAGTGCAGGAAAAGCCATGGGGTTGGTAAACCAGGCCAATGGAAAACAACACAGTCAAGAGCTGTAACTACAGAGTGCTGACTGAGAGGGCAGGGATGAAGTTGAAATCAGTTGTAAAAGGGAGAAGGCGTCCCCTTGCTAATGGGATAGCCTTGTCCTGCAAGGACACAGAGGTGTGATTAGGTTGGGAAGCTAAGGTGGGTCTGCTGCTGCCATTTTCCCATCTGAATGTTCACATGGAGGAAAAGGTGCCCAATCAAGGGCTTATTTTGAGTAATGACAATACATAGCATTCCTGAGGGCTTACTATGTGCTGAGCACAGTGCTTTACATTTAGCACTTCAAACACATATTCTCTCATTTAATCCTGAGTCAGGTATATTGTAAATACAATTTTACAGATGGAGATACTGTAGTTTAACGACATTAAATAATCTGCCCAAGTAAATGGTAAATGATTTAAACCTGTGGCTTTTCAACTCCAAGAACATAGCTCTTGATCACAGTTGGTCGGCATCTTCACTGAGGGATAATTAAGGACATCGGCTTACATGGCTGTGGTGGCCATAGAATGATGCTTAAATATTAATAACTAGAACATGTGGGGTTGGAAGTAAGGTGATTAAAAAAGGCTGCGTTTTAGGATGTAGAAGAATATAAATTCTGGTTATAGAATTTATAAAAAATATTAGTTGAAAATAAGGTATTGGGTAACTGGGAAACTCAAAAATACCTATAGATTTTTTTTTCAACTTTGATTTTTATTTGAAAAATGCAACCTCACTTTTTTTATTGAAGAATAGTTTGACACACAATGTGATTTTAGTTTCAGGTGTACAACATAGTGATTTGACAAGTCTATGCATTATGTTGTACTCACCACAGGTGTAGCTATCGTCTGTCACCATACAATGTTATTAAAATACCATTGACTGTATTCCTTATGCTGTACCTTTTATCCTCATGACTTATTCATTCCACAACTGGAAGCCTGTATCTCTTACTCCCCTTCCCCCATTTTGCCCATCCTCTCTGCCTGCCCCCATCTGGAAACCACCAATTTGGAACCTCACGTCTAATCAACTTCCTGTGGTATTTATACGCACTTATTGTTAGAAGTGCCTTCTTCCCTCTAAGTGCTGGTATCTTCACAGATTGTTTTTGTGTTTAGAAAGAATTAAACTAGACGTCATAGGGAGAACTTCTATGGGGGTACCTGCAGTCTGTCTAGGGACACTTACCTGCGAGATTACTCATTAAACCAATGTTGCCATCTGCTGGTAACTTCCCTGAACTGCAGACACAAGGTTCCAGGGTCCTTACTATTTAGTGGGCGCTCCAGGGATGGCATCTTAAAGAGAAGCAAATCATGACACCCCAAAAAATTCACAATGAAAAGCCAAAATAATTTTGGGCCTCCTGGGCACCAAGAGAACCACCAACTTATTTGAAGAAGATTTTCATTTAGTAGCAGGGAATTGGCCATTTGGAAACCTGTCTCTTTGACCTGCCTCTATAAATATCTGTCTGGATCTCCTGTTCAAGGTCAGTAAATTCTGCCAAGAACTACCTGAAAATTTATTCCTGTTCACCAAGTTCATGGTCCACAGTCCATGAGTTTAATTCACATGATGCTTCGATTATATGAACGAGCACTATTCTTCCTTGAAGGGAGTAGTTATAGTCACCATTATATTCTCTGCACATTTTGACCTTTGTGATTTCAAATGACACAAGGTTTTTCTTTTATAATTAAAATTTTTAATTTTATGATTCTATCCTGGTTTGCAGCACGCCTTCCAGTGATGCTGTTGTTTCTGCTCCAGCTTTGGAGGAGAATGGCCACATTTAGGAGTAGCTGTAGTTTGAAGGGGTTCAGGTGCTCTGGCAGGCCAAGTGAAGAGGTTGTCCAGAGAAACCACAGGGGTGAGGCTCGCTCAAAAGTTCTTCTAACATAACAAGGGAAACTCAGAAATATCATAGTCCTTTGAAACCGTACATAAATAGTATATTGACATATATTGCTTATGTTAGCCAAATAAACCATTAGGAAACTTACTTGCTAGAAGTCAGTTACAACCCATGTTGACATTTAATTGTCTATATTTCCTTGAATAGTTGAGAAAGTGGACCAAGCAATGGAATCAGAGTCAGAGCAAAGGAAACGATACCACTGTTGCCTGTCTTTCCTCCCTCTGTAGAGTGGGTCCTGTCTACCTAACAAAAAGAGAGGGGCCTCTTTTTTAACACTTTGTATGCTGGCTCCCATTCCCCCCACCATGTAAATATTTATTGCTTTAAAAATTTAACTAACGTGTGTTATAATCACTAACACGTACATATTATATGAAATTATATAATACAGACAAGAAAAATTTAATATCCCATTAAATGCCACCCAAATATTATGCTGAATATTCTTGTGTCCTATGCAAACATAAGCACATTGTTATGTTCATTTTACATAAAACTATAAGAAAAATATTATGCGTTAACCTATTTTATTCTAATATAGCAATATATCATGAACTACCTTTAAGTTAATAATTATAGATGTAGCTCATAAATTTTCATGGCCACGAAGTATTCCATTATACTGTGTCCTCTATTTTTGGTTGCTTTTATAAACAACAACTTTATATCTGATTAAGATATATTTTTACAGGTGGCATTGCTAGGTGAAGCATATGAAATACCATTAGCATTGTATGGGATATTAATAGGGGAATAATATAGTTTTAAGTGTGGCTTTGAATTGTATTTGACATATGTGAGGTTGAGCACGCTTTGTAAACATATTGGGTGAATGTATTTCTTTTCGAACATCTTTTCATAACTTTTGCCATTAAATCTCTAAAAATTTATTTCAGACCTTTCTAATTTTTTTATTTCAGCTTTTTCCATAGATAATGTTATATCTTTTCCTCATCATATGTTGCAAATATTTACCCCAGATTATTATTTGCCTTTTAATGCTGCTGATAAATGTGGCTTTTTTGCATTTTACAAGTTTTATATTCAGGTAAATATATCAATTATTCCTTTTAAAGTTTCTGACTTTGGCATAATGCTTTAAAAGGTTCTCCCTGGGGCACCTGGGTGGCTCAGTTGGTTAAGCGTCTGACTTTGGCTCAGGTCATGATCTCATGGCTCGTGAGTTCAAGCCCCGCATTGAGCTCTGTGCTGACAGCTCAGAGCCTGGAGCCTGCTTCACATTCTGTGTCCCTCTCTCACTCTGCCTCTCCCCTGCTCATACTCACTCTCTCTCTCTCTCTCTCCCTCTCTCTCTCAAGAATAAATAAACATTAAAAAAAAATTTTTTTTAAAGTTCTCCCTCAAGTCAAAGTTATATTAGCACTCTGTTTTTCTTAAATTTATTTTTTACATTAAAATCATTAATTCATCTAGAATTTATTTTGGTGTACATTTGAGAGAAGGATTTAACACTTTTTCTCCCTAAATCATTAGCTTGAACACCACTTAAATGATCCCAGAAAGCTGGATATTCTGTAAGGCTTCAGGCCCTCCAAGTATTAACTATACTCTGGTGGCAGATTAGGGATGATGCGAACAGCAAGCCCAGAGGCCAGCTAAAGCAACAAATCGGCATGTAGTGAGAGAGACAGAAACATTAACTCAGTATTTAATGTTCTACATTTCTCTGTCTTTAAATATAAGAGGAATTACTATTGATGAACCGGGGCATGGCTGCGTTACACTTATAAATATTTAAATAAGAAAAACAGGGGGGAAATCTACTAAAGGCAGTGATTTCATAGCAGAGGAGTGAGAAAGAAGCCTGCCTGGTGAGTAGATTGAGGGACTTCTAAGGGGAACCTCGAGTGCATTAGGAAGGACACTTTGATGAATGACAGTGGCTGGTCTCCTTCCTGGGTCTGTACAAAGCAATGCATTAGGATATGATGAGATCTGTAGAGCTTATGGTTTTTAAGGTACCACAAAGTAATTTGGTAAGGCAGAATATTTTCAGCAGCGTTAGTCATCGTTATCGTCATTGCCATCATGTACAAAAAAAAAAAGAAAAATGGACACAGTTTGAAAGTTAGAGCTTGTATTTGAGGATGACCATGTCATTGAACCTAAAAAAGGAATATGACTTTATTTTCTGATTTTGTACCATATGAAATGATTCTTCCAATTCTGGGTATATCTTTGGAAGAGACATCAGGGTTCAATCTGCTCCTTACCTTGGCTTCTATTTCCCTGGGTTGGGAAGGAGGAGAAGACTGGCTTCTGCAGCTTTGGGCTGGTTTGTCTCAAATTCTGATCTGCCTCACACAGGTTCTTAAGTCTCATGGAGTTAAGGAAACCCAGCCTACAGGGAGCAGTTTGGATAGGTGAGGAGGCACGATGAAGGTATTAGTAATAATTATTCCTAATATAAAAACAACAACCACAATTATGGAACACCTACTAAATGACAATGTTCTATTCTACATAAGCAACAGTACAGTTCCTAGTAGCTGAGTCTCCTACCTGGGGAATATGCCTCCTGAAGTCCAGGAAGGAGGAAGAAGGGATGGAGGTACTACCTTTGGAATGCATTTCCTAAGTACAAAGAAGTCTCCTTGTTACTTTACCATCCTTTTTTCTTGTGTGCCAAACTGGGAATCAAAGAGGTACTTTTAATTAGGTTTGGATGACCCTACTGCATGGGTATAATCATGACTACATCATTGGTATTGTTACTGCTGCTTGTTCCTTTACCCTTATATCCATCTTACTCGTTTTCATCAGATTAATGTTCCCACACCACTGCCTCAGTATTTGCCATCCTCTTATTTGTCTTATCTGGGATGTTTGTTGAAAATGGAGATTCCTGAGCTCACCTTCGGCTTTAGCATCCCAGGTGATTCAATTAAATACTGGGGCAGTACTTCTCCAACATCAGTGTCTACAAGAATCATAGAGTTTGTCAAAATGCAGATTCTGACATAAGAGGTCCGAGGGGGTCCTGAAACTGCATATCTGTGGGCTCCCGTATGGTGTTGCTGCTTCTGGTACCCCGATCACACTTTGGGTAGCAAACGGCTAGATTGTCTAAACTAGTTATTCTGGCATTTTGGTCCTTCTGTGTACTTGACCCCTTTTCAGCTCTCTATATGACTTCTTCTTCCTCCCCACCTGGCATCTCTGAGGCAGTCAAATCAGTCTCTCAAATGTTCTCCAATAAGACTAGACAGATTGAACTTTTGCTTCAAGTTCTCATCACTGCTGTTCTTTCTGATCTCCATCAAACAAAACCAGATCCTTCTTGGAAGACCTTCCCACTCTCACCTCATGGGTAAGGTTCTTTTCAATAGCCCCAGGCCTCTGAAGTTCCCCAACCTTCTCTAGGAATGCCAATTGTCTGCTCTTGGGGCAACAATTATACAATTTCACACTCGGATAAATGAGGAATTCAGTTAGGCAAAGCTAGTCTTGTTGAAGTGAACTTCTTATTGTCCCTTGGTCTCCACACAGTTGCTACTAGGCAGGAGCCAAGGTTGACACAGAGCCAGTTCAGCCATATATCTAAAGCCAAAGCTCTCTTTATCATCCCTGCTGATGCATAGGATGCCCATCTCTGTAGTTAACCTCTAACTTGAACTTGTCATTCAAATTAATCCTAGGAGTGGGGCATGGAGGACATACAGAAATGACCTGTCAATATGAGACAGGCATAACTAATGTGCCCCTCTCCCCAAAGTAAAGGAAAATATTCATACTTTTACCCAGTTTTCCTTTGTTTTATAGTTCCAGATCAACTAATCTGTATCTGTATTTTGTCCATCAGGACTTTCCTTCAGGTCTTTGTTCTGTGTTGGTGAGAGGCAAACACCAAAGTCCTTTTTCTTAATCCCTTGTTATACACTTTGAATTTGTCCTTGGCCATTCCTTTTGCATCTATGAAGGTGATGAACACCACACAATGGGAGAAAATGCTCTAAAATATTAATCTCAATATAACGCATAACAAGTTGAACTTGGCACTATGTAAATCTGGAGAAAAATTCTGAGACATTCTTTAATGCAGAGCTTAGAGTATCATGATGTCATTTGTTCTCATAGAGGCATTTTCTTCTTATATTATTTTTGGGGATGTAAACTTATCTCCAGATAAGGCAATCCTGAATCTCTTTCAAATGCTGTTAGTGTTTAGATATACTCTTATGCATGAAATAGACATGTCCAGTATTTGTTATCTCCTTATTCCTCCTTTTAATGTGGACATAAAAATGTATCCTGAGATAGTATTGGGCTTAGGCAGACAAAAGTTCATGTTGGTGTTAAGGGAGAAGAGAAAGGGCAGTAAATTTTGAGTTGCTTTGTTGTTTTACACTATCTTAGTGCTAGTTATGGATTTTGGAATAATATTTCATGTTCTAGGAGTAGTTTTTATCCAATGATTAGACCTTCAATTTTTCAGCACTTTTCCCCAGAATCTCTTAAGGTCAAAAATCATGAATAAATCCATGCTTGATAGACTGAAAGGTTTTAGCTTCAGAGAGTTGTCAGTAGACTTCAAATTGGAGCAGTCTTTCAGTTCTGTTACTTGCGAGTTATTGATAAATTTTCACACCACTGGCTGCAGACCTCATGAATATATTCATGGACCATGGAGCATGGCTTGGTATTTAGAAGAATCTAAAATGTGATTCTTTAAAAAAAAATTAAATTGAGCTGGGAATGTTATTTATGATTGAATATTTAAAATAAATAATTGCAAATTAAGAATATGTGCCATTGTCCTTTTAATTCCAGATTAAATGTGAAAATGTAAATAATAAATTATAAATCACGAATGATGTTCTTAGGCCATTCAGCTTAAGCCATCTTTACTAATGCTAATCACAACACAGATGAAGTATTTATAAAAATTAAGAGGTTTAGCATGGTAACTCTGATTAAATTCTAACCTTTATACTGATAGAAAAGTTAGGAGAATTATAGACTGTGAATATCTAAAAATTAATGAACTATAATTCAGATAATAACTGATAGGATGGGGGATAGGAAACCTTCAGATTTAACGACCATTTCTGTAGTTTACAGTTCCATTTGAATTTTTTTTTTCAGCAGACAAATTGTAATTTTAAAATGTCCAGTTCATCTCTCCCACTAAGAGAGAACACAGCACTTCCTTTTATGAAGGTATGCCTTGAAGAGTGGCAAGATGGTGAACTCATGGCAGGACCGAGTAGAGATGAGCTATACCCCAACTGATCTTCCAAAAATGTTTGTTGGAATGTGAATTGAATGTTTATTTGCTATTAATGAATATAATGCCCATGAGAGGGGAGTTACTATTTTTGAAGACCACTTTAAAAGGAGAATGTTAGCTGACTGGTTTTATGCTATGTATTCCCAGAGATCACCATGTTAATGCTCTCCTGGACCCAAAATGGAGAAAGGGGCACACTGTGAACCTGAAATGAGGTGGCATCTTACATATAGTTGTTGTTTGTTTGTTTGTTTTTCAACTTAGTTGTTTGGTGTATAAACTAAGTCAGCAAGTTTCTATTAGACAGTGTGTTGTAATTATTAGTGGGAAATAGTTTATCAGGAGCTTTGATATGTAATCATCTTAAATACTACCATTATAAATACCACCAAATCCTGGGAGACATGTAGGTCAATGTGATGACTGGCTTGCCCAGTGTATTATTATTGTCACAGACCCAACTTAGTGAAGGGCATTTCAATCATCTTCTGGTCATTTATGTTTCCTCCTTTGGTAAACACTACATTTGGAAGACATGGGCAGATTATTACCAAATCTGGAGCTATTATAACAGATACAAAAATAACTTTAAAATTCCATTTTTGTTGTGGGACCTGAGATGACTGTTGATAAGTGTTTGCTGGACCTCTACTTTTTAATAACATTTCCATGAAATATGATATATGGGGCAGTCTTATAAATTATAAGGAAAAAAGCTTAAAATGATCATGTGCCTTTCCACTCATCCATTTGGCAATTTCTTCCTTCATTTACAAAAGTATATAACAAAGATATGGTCTGATAAAATTTACTTAGCCCCTGAAATCAGTTATTTGATTAGAATTCAGCTTTGTGTAAATTTCAGTCTTTACAATATTAACTCACTCATGTTGAGAAAACTTGCAAGCTGAAATTATTTTTAAGATAATGTCATCAGATTAATGATGATATATTCAGTATTTTATTTTATTTTATTTTATTTTATTTTATTTTATTTTAAATTATTGTTATTTGTGGATTATGTTGGCGTTTTAAATTTAGAGTGACTGCAATGAGGGAATTCTACCTTTCCAGAAATTTTGGGATTGTTCTTTATCAGCCTTTATTGTTCCAACTTCACCAGCTATAGCAACATACATCATCAGTAACCTTCATCTTCCTCCTCACTCTGTAACCCTGTTACAAATACAGATAATTTGGTACCTGTGTTTATTCCATCTGGATCCCCATTTATTTGGACAACTGGGAAATTCTGAAGGCTTCCAGCTCTTTTTTTTTTGGGGGGGGGGGAGCAAATGGCATTAATTTTTCTGCTACTTTATAAACGCTCCAAGTTAGAGTGGTGTCGGTGAGAGATGTGGCTGTTATTTCTGACTTCCCTCCTGCTGGGAATCATGGGGATCCAGAGAGGAGTTTGTGACTTCAGAAAACAACTTACCAATTACGAAAGAGTTTAGCTGACCATGGAAACCAAGTTTTAGGGCCCCGCATTTTATTTAATATTTTCTAAGTGTTTTCTTACAGGAAATTCCATCTTAAAAATGTAGATTGTTCCATAAATAAAACCTAAGTTTTATGTTGATGCTTTTCATTTATTATGTACCTAATTTAAAATTAGTCAATTCCTGTGAATTTTTTTGGGAAAACAAATGAGTCAGTGTGAAACAGATATGTCACTTAATGTGCCTGCTTTTGAGCTAGAGAATCTCAACTCTGCCCCTGTTGTCTGAGTGTTTCTGTAGTTCCCTATTACAATGTCTTTTAAGCCTTGGTTTAGAATCCATTGTTTTTAACCTCAACTGCTCAATTGACTCAGAGGGGAGCTTTTTTTAAAAATAATTTTTAAATATTTATTTATTTTTGAGAGAGAGAGACAGAGTGTGAGCAGAGGAGGGGCAGAGAGAGAGGGAGACAGAATCAGAAGCAGGCTCCAGGCTCAGAGCTGTCAGCACAGAGTCCGATATGGGGCACAAACTCACGAACCTTGAGATCATGACCTGAGCCAGAGTCGGATGCTTAACCGACTGAGCCACCCAGGCGTCCCTCAAAGAAGGAAGCTTTTAAAAATTCTTATGCCTGGGCCTCATCCCTTGGACTGCCAGATTTAATAAACAAAAATACAAGATACCCAATTAAATTTAAATTTCAGGTAAACAACAAATAGTTTAGTATAAGTTTGTTAAATAAGCATGTCCTGTATTTTATCTGGCAACCTTTCCCATAGCTCATACATGTTGGTTTAATGGGCTTGGGGTGAGGTCTGGCCATTGGTGTTTTTATACCTTCTCCAACTGAACATAATTTACAGCCAACTTGGGAACTATTGGCTAAGATAAACAGTGTTTCACAGACTACAGTGGGAATAAGAGTCCATGGCAGTCTTTGTGAAAATGCAACTTCTCGGTTCCCCTCCAGTCTGATTCACTAGGACAGAGTTGAGGTACTTTAACAAGTATCCTAGCTAGTTCTGTTGCAGGTGGTTTGTGGACCACACATTGAAAAACACTGTTTAAGGGCATATTAGCAAGCACTGATATTTCTTTTTCTTAATATAAGAGTGTAACATTTTTTTTAAAGAAAAATCTCATAATAACAAAGTTTCAGGGTACAGCATAATATACTGGTTACAAATGGACACTCTTTATATATTAGAATAAGTGATATGGATTAGAAAGATGTTTCTCAGAAGAAAAATAAAAATCAATGTGAATTGTGTTCTGTTTGTTATCATTTCTTATGTAGCAAATAAAAAACATTTATCTTCTAAATTGGAAAATAAGTCTTTGTGACGACAATATGTTAACCTTAAAGAGTCTGCTTTGCTAAAGGACTCTAATCTTTGCTAACTGGAAAAAATGACCTTAGGAGACTCTGAACCCGAGGAACTGACACTAACAATTTGGGATTGGTTGTAAACTCATGCTGAGCAAAATGTCTGTGAAAATGCACTCTACAAGGTTAATAGGCTGATATTTTCAAGATTACATACAAGGAAAAATAATGTAGATAATTAACACTGCTGGTGCCAAGGGCTGTATTTTTCATTTCTTAGGTAGTTTCAGTAATAAAAGAGCAGAGACATTCTGCCTTATTCTACCTTCTTTGTTTTGGTGATTTCTGAGTTCCAAATTGATATTTTTTTCCTAAGACTTAAAGAAAATCCAGGGAAATAAATATCATGTTTTCAAGGACTATATAAATTGATGTAAATCTATGCTGCTGTTAATGATCCAAATTATTTCCTATGGGTGTGATTTTCCCCTCATAATCTCTTAATGCATTATTGATTAACCTCAAAACCTATTTTATATTAGTGAGCATTTTCATATAGGATTGACCCCCCAGTCACTTTCCATGGTTCTTTTAAGTACTGTGGTCTTTGGTAGGTTGACTCCTTTTTTCCCCAGCTTTCCTCCAAATATGGAAATATCTTAGATTATATTTTCTAAGTTTCTCTATTTTGAACCATTTTAGCAAAACTGAACAATTATTAGTTGCTTTTTATTACAAACATTTACTAGCTACTCAGCTCAGCCTTTCTAAATTGTGGCATTCTGACTCTGTGGATTAAAAGGCTACTGTTATTCTTTTTGTTTGTTCATTTATTTTTGAGAGAGAGAGAGCAAGCTGGACAGGGGCAGAGAGAGAGAGAGAGAGAGAGAGAGAGAGAGAATCCCAAGCAGGCTCCACACTGTCAGTGCAGAGTCTGATGTAGGGCTTGAACTCATGGATTGTGAGATCATGACCTGAGCCAAAATCAAGAGTCAGATGCTTAACTGACTGAGCCACCTAGGCACCCCTAAGGTCACTATTATTCTAAGGAGACTTGTGATGGCTTTTGGGTCCCAGTTGTGTTTGCGTTCACTTTGAGTCTGGTAAGTTCTCTCACTGATGCTAATAATTCACATTTATACAGCTCTGTACAGTGTTCATGATGACTTTACATACATTTTTTTTTAATTTAGTCTTTTCAAGAGTTGTATGGAGGGTTGCCTACGTGGTTCAGCTGGTTAAGTGACTGACTCTTGATTTCAGCTCAGGTCATGATCTCACCTTCGAGACTGAGCCTCATGTCAGGCTCTGCACTGACAGTGTGGAGCCTGTTTGGGATTCTCTCTCTCTCTCTCTCTCTCTCTCCCTCTCTCCCTCTCTCCCTCTCTCCCTCTCTCTCTGCCCCTTCCCCTGCTTGCTCCCTCTCTCTCTCCCTTTCTCAAAATAAATAAATAAACATTAAAAAAAAAGAGTAATAGGAAGTGCACAGGGAAGAGGTAATAATTAACCCTGTTTTCTAGATCAGGAGACTATGACTCAGAGTTTTACCTGGCAAGCGCTGATAAGCCTGTAAGTGCTAGCATTGTCCCTTGAACACAGTGCCTCTAACCTGCAGTGACCTTTCCACTCTACCATATTATTAGAACAGACCAAACTGGCAAAAGAATATAAAAGGGCAGTGGGTAGCTGTTACTAAGGAAACTGTTACTTTAATTTTTAAAGTATGGATCAGAAAGGAAGTAGAAGAAGAGGACACTTTTTATCATAAGTAGAAAAAGGAAACAATCAAGTAAAGATTTAAAAGCTAGCTGATGGGAAAACTGCCTCAACAAAGCTTCACATGGCGTGATTATGTACAGTACACTCTTCCCAACTCCCTTCTGTTTCTGGGAGGCAAAAAAAGGGTACTGGTGGATTAGCATGAACATGAAAGAGTGTTCTGTAGTTCAAATTATACTGCAGGGAGTAACATGATGTAAATTCTATAGAGTGGACCTCAGTAGGAAAGAAGATGGAAGAATGAGGAACGAGGAAAGAACTTGTATCTGCTGTGGCCAAAGGTCAGTACAGAATGGGCCAAAGAAAAAGTGGGCCCAGTCTGTGACTGGACATTATATTGACAACTGGTGGATATTGTTCTGTTTCCCTCAGTCACTGGAATGGCTTAGACAGAATGAATATGCTGTTCGTAGACTGAACGGAAGCATCACCTGATAACTTACATACAGGGCTTTGAAAAAAGAAGTCAGAAAAATGGCTTTATTTTCTAGGACTGTGGATGTGTTTCAGGTTGAAAGGGCTTGAACTCTAAAGGTTGTGGTAGTAAAGTCAGGGCAGACAATCAGGTTCAGAGTAATTAATGATTAAGACTTGAGAGTAACATCGAATAACTTTTAGATGCTGTCAGTGTAAATGGGAAACTCTAACTTTTCAGTGAATCAGAATCACTTTGCTAAAACACAGATTGCCGGGCTGAGCCCAGAGTTTCTGATTCTGTACAACTGGGCTGAAACTTTCTATTACCTTCCCTGACAAGTGGTGCTGCCATGGTGGCCCAGGGATCATACTTTGTAAACCGTTTGAGCATTGCTTTGATTACTTTGGGCTTGCAGGGGCAGTGGATATTGGTTAAAAGAGAACAACCATTCACTGTAAAAAAAATTTTTTTAAATTCCTATCAAGAAAACAGATACAGTTCAGATGTGGAGAGCCTGCCAGGACTGGAACAACCTGAGATCCCCATTCAGACCTTCCCTTGTTCCTTGTTACAGAGGAGCACACTGTGGCCATGACCTTGGCCCTCCAGAACAGCATACTTCCAGACACTGGAAAAAAGAGCAGCATTTTCCACACAGATCTTCTAAGTCACCACTTTGGAAACATTTCACTTGTAATCTGCAAGCTCCTTGGAAAGTATATTTGCGAATACGAGGCATTCCTGATTTCTGCAGTGAACCCAGCATCAGCAAGCCTGTGCTTGCACTGAGAAAGAACGCACAATCCTCAGGTGTGCCTATGCAGTACCTCTGGATCCGTCTCTCCATCTTTCCAAAAAAAAAAAAAAAAAAATGATTTCCTTGAAATTACGTGTTCAATTTCAGCATACTGATTAGTATCCTGATTAAAATTGAGGCTTACCTTTAGAGTCTTTTTTTTTTTCTTTATGGAATTCAGTTAACCACCCCTATAGTTCTTCTGCCCATGAGCTATGCCTGAGGGAATATTTTTCACCTGATGGCAACAAATAATAATTATGAACAAAACAGTTTGATCAACTGACGAATGGATAAAGACATTGTGGTTTATATACACAATGGAATACTACTTGGCAATGAGAAAGAATGAAATATGGCCTTCTGTAGCAACGTGGATGGAACTGGAGGGTGTTATGCTAAGTGAAATAAGTCATACAGAGAAAGACAGATACCATATATTTTCACTCTTATGTGGATCCTGAGAAACTTAACAGAAGACCATGTGGGAGGGGGAGAGGAAAAAAAAAGAGAGGGAGAGAGCCAAACCATAAGAGACTGTTAAAAACTGGAACAAACTGAGGGCTGATGGGGGGTGGGAGGGAGGAGAGAGTGGGTGATGGGTATTGAGGAGGGCACCGGTTGGGATGAGGACTGGGTGTTGTATGGAAACCAATTTGACAATAAATTTCATATTATAAATAAATAAATAAATAAATTAAATAAATAAATAAAAGAAAGAAAAAAAAACAGTTTGAAAGATCATTTCAGGCTATGATTTTAAACACAATGCTGTGAACTGACAGTACAGGTTGGTTTCTCCCTTTGAGCTCCTAAGCAAGGAGAGAGAATGTCTCTTCCTCGACTCTGTGCTTAAATTGAGTGTATTCAGACCTCAACATTGAGTTACCACCTTGAGTTGGCAACCTCCCTTGTTACAGCAGTACTTTAAAAAAGGCTGGTCTGGGAGAGCTGCCTCATGTGAAGCAATACAGTCAATGCTTTGCATTAAAACCAGAAAGTAGAAAGGTAATAATAACCCTAAAAAAGAAGGTCTGTGTAGAGAAGGTAAGTCAAAGAAAATGTGGACAAAGAAAGCTGGTAGCAAGTGAAGATATTCCATTATCTAAAGGTGACATCTCAAACTAAGTATTTTTTTTTAAATTAAGAATGTCATAGTATTCTTATGAACTGTTTGCTGTACTAAACAGGTCTCCTCTCTCTCTCTCTCTCTCTCTCTCTCTCTCTCCCTCTCTCTCTCTCCCTCTCTCTCTCTCCCTCTCTCCTTCTCTCCCTCTCTCTCTGTCTCTGCTTCTCTCTCTCTTTAACATAATAACTGCTTGCATGAGATGTAGGAGTCATTGATATTCAGACACATTCTTTGGATAGGGATAACACTCAACATGAAGAAGCAGGGCACTTTACGATGCACATTTATTCCAACAGATGCTTGAGCTCCTTTTAGAACACTGGCACTGTCATTTATCAAATGGCACCCTAGTGATCTCAAAGAGTTAATGAGAATCTCAAATTTCGTACTTACTTCCCCACAGGAAAGGCATCTGACTCACATTCTGCAGTCTAGCAAAGCAGTTGGAACCCCTGACATTCACATCGGATCGTTCTCCTCAGAGCCCCAGATCCTCACCTACCAAGTCACCAGTCATGCCTGTCTTCCTCTTTGCATCTACACCTGAAGGGCATCACTGCTGCTCTTCCCCATTCCCCTTCGCCCGTTTGGACTCTGGACCATTCTTACCATATGTTCCCACCACCATTAGTGCAGGCCTGGCTCCAGAGGTGGTCTCTGACTTGGCAGTTTCTCTTTACCCTGTGATTGCCTTGGCACAACCATCTGAAAATATAGCTGATTCACCTCTAGGGCATATAATCATAATTTTCAATGTAAAACAGTCTTTTAAATAAAATAGTGATACAATGATTTAGTACAATGACTAATACAACTACATGAATAAATACTAATGCCAACCCAAATATCCAACATTTAATTTAAAATGTTGCTATGACGGGATATATTATCTATTACATCTTTATGAAGCCATGGAAAGGTAGATTCCTCTTTAGGAAGAACAGTATTTCCATATTTATTAAATAAAAGTAAATTTCAGTACGCACTTTGATGTTGTCAGTCATCTACTTTTTTTTAAAAAAAGGTAGGACATCATTAACAATGTCTTTAAGGATATTCTCCTCCACACAGTGCATTCTATACTCCAGACTTCAAGTTAGGAAACAGGTTAGTTATTTAACTCTGGCCAAATTAAAAGAGAGCCTTCATCTTTTGCCTTTTCCTGATAAATTGATCTCTGAGGCTGTGTGACATAATCTATATAGCAGATCTTCTCTAGAAAGTTACTATATAGAAAATGTAAATGGCTGAAGTAGCAGAAAGCAACTCACACTTTCTATTCCACTAAGTGAAATCATTCTAACAAGTCATGATATCAGATAATATCCACATAGCTTAGAGCCGTTTTCATATTTTTATGTTTCTTTAGGCTTGTTATTCATTGTAAATAAGAAGGTACTTTCTCCTAATGCTTAGCTTTAGTTGTTTTAAGCCTGTGTTATTTATCATGCTCTATGGGATTTTAACATTTAGAAAAATAAATTAGCTTCTATGGAACAATAACCTATACACCTGGTCTGGATGCCGGTGCTGATGAAGGGAGCAGCCACCTAAGAACCATGGGGTCTCCATCATCTGTCAGGGCTCTGCAGATAAAAATCTTGTCGATCCCTTACATTTATAACACAGAAGCTGACTGGGAGTTTCTTGCTGTTTCTTTATGTGTTGCCGTGTTTGCAGGGCCACAATTATAAACTGATTACAGCTAGAGAAAAAATGCTTCCATTGTTCTCCCCACTGAATAGTAATTAGTCTGTTTATTGTGTTTCATTGCCATTTTTTTGGTTGTTGTTAGTCTTTTGAGCATGATTAGGCTATCTTAGATTTCAGTATGGCTTCTGGAAAGCAGGAAATGCAACATAAGCGCAACGTATGTAAGATATTTATAGTGATATCTTACTGTATGTTCTAAATCATATTGTGGAGAAACTAAGTGTGTACTAGAAACAAGACATTTTGTTTTCCTGTCTGTAGTTGTTTGAACCACATCTGATGCTCTTCTCTCTCTTCCTTGATCACATAGGTAGTTCAGAAAAGGCTGTTTCAAAGTTAGAATGCCATATGTTACAAGATTTTGAATATGATCTGGACAATATGATTTCTATTTTTATGTAAAGAACAGCTTATTTTGAAGGCTGCATTCACATCAGCTAAAAAGGAAAACTATTGGCAGGTTTTTTGGTCTATGAGTTGATTTATTTACTTATTTTTTTGTTTTGTTTTAAATTGACCGCATCGACCTGATTGCTGTCTAACAGACATAATCTGTGAACTCATCTCCTAGACTCTAGGCCTAATTAGTCTAAATGCTTTCTTGGTTTGCTACTAATTATATGCTTAACTGTTTAGTTATGATAGAGCCCATTTGAAGCGTAAAATAGAATTCATTCTTCATGTCCTTTAATGTAATTGTATTTTATTTTATCATTGCAATAGACAGGGATAAAACAATTTTTCCCCATTCTAGAGCATAGGAAATATTTGAATGACTCTGAAATAGGAGGAATATTCAGGACAATGTAGTATAAGTCCATTAGGAAATGTCAAAAAGCATATAAAGTTTTGGGAACCAGGAATGACATATATAAAGAATATCTGAAAGATTTAAAAATTTTTTTTTTTGTTTTTCTGCGTTTTTTTCCAAATTTTCTTTAAATTTTCGTTAGTTAACAATAGTGTAGTATTGGTTTCAGGAGCAGAATTTAGTGATTCATCACTTAGGTATAACACCCAGGGTTCATCCCAATAAGTGTGCTCCTTAATGCCCATCACCCCTTTAACCCATCCCCCCACCCACCTCCCCTCCAGCAGCCCTCAGTCTGTTCTCCACAGTTAAGAGTCTCTTATAGTTTGCTTCCTTCTTTTTCCCCCTTCCCCTATGTTCATCTGTTTTATGTCTTAAATTACATATATGAGTGAAACCATGGTATTTGTCTTTGACTGACTTATTTCACTTCACATAATACACTGTAGCTCCATCCACGTCGTTGCAATAGCAAGATTTCATTCTTTTTGATGGCTGAGTGATATTCTATTACACACACACACACACACACACACCCCACATCTTCTTTATCAATTCATCAGTCAATGGACATTTGGGCTCTTTCCATAATTTTGCTATTGTTGATAATGCTGCTATAACCACTGGGGGTTCATGTGCCCTTTCTAATCAGTATTTTTGTAACCTTTGGGTAAATACCTGGTAGTACAATTGTTGGGTCGTAGGGTAGCCACCCTGAATGCACCTTATCTTGAAAGAGATTTTTTAATGAAAAAAATTATACACTTTGCAGATGGCTTTTGCTCCTTTTTATAGATTTGACCAAAGAGTCACTGAAGAAAGTAAATAGAGCAAGTGCATTTTCTAATCTGATACTTTCAAATAGAAAGAATTAGATCAATATTTCCCCCTCATCCTTAGTCAATTTCATTTGGTTTTCAGCTGACATCTTTTGTTTAAGAGAATGAAATTGATAGCAAGATAAAATTTTGGGGAATTTCTCTGAAAATTAGTGAAGCTACTAAAAATTATATTTTAGTAGAATTTACCTCAGTTGAATAAGTTACATATTTGGGGTATGATGATCTACAAAATAAGCAGAAGAGATCAAATATCCAAAAATAGAACTAAGATATCTACCAACTTAATAAAGCACGCAAGTATGTGCCACAGCATGTAAAAGCCAGGGATGATTATGAAGAAGTTAAAAAAAGAGCAAAACCAATAAATAGCAAATTAATTAGGAAAGAAGATGAAATACCACTTGGAAAATTGATCACAGAGAATGGAAATTTCTCTTTATTTATCATTTTGCAAATATAATAGGAATAAAAGATCTTGAAGGGCATTTCTTTCAATTAGATTAAGAAGAAAAGGCAGTAATTGACTTGATATTTTTTTCTGTACTTATTTTGTAATAGTGAATTTTTACTTCTGAAAAAAGGTAGAATTTTTATTAATAAAATAATATGTAGGGGATTTTTTTAAAAGTTAAATGTGCTTACACATTAAATTTCAAATGTGTGTCAAAAAGGAGTATTGTAAAATTCAGTCAGAGTTATTATTACTCCCTCCACTCTTTTTGTTGACTCCTGGAAATCTGAGAAGAGGGTCATCATTGGGATAATTGAAATAAATGGTCATCTAAATTAGGTGATTGTTTCCAACCTACACCTACTGATGATTTACATTAAAGAAATGAAGGCATGTAAACAAAGTCCACTCAGTGTGGAACACCTTGAACATTATCAACTATTTAATATCTCTTTGCAAACCAATTTATCTTGCTGATGCTGGGCACTTGTTGGACAGGGATGAGGGGAAAGAATGGTTATTTAAAGGAAAAAAAATGATCTAGAAGCCTGCAGAGGCTTGAGGCACTGGATACTAACTTAGTCTCCTTCATAAGTTGGTTAGAGTCCTAACTATGTGAGCAGAAATAGCCAATAGTGTGAGCAAAATAGCATTTGCAAAATAAGAAAGATACAGCACTGAAAACTACTCTGTCTGTGAACTTAACTGAGAAAAAAAATGAAAAACAGACATGCAGATCAAAAACACTTTGTCAGGTTAATCTGATCTTCTAAATTAGACCAATATATCCAGTTGATTGACAAAATGTCTATACATGTTAATTATAATAACTTTAGTGAGCTCTTGAGTCCATTCATTTATTATATTTATTATTAGGCTATACAAGTGTGGAATGGAATAATTAGTCTTTATCAAGGAACATAATTGGCTGTAGGTTTGTATTTACAAAGCAAAGGACAAGAGGCTGCCACAAGAAGTGGCTTGTAGAGGTAGGGCCTAAATCTACTCACAACTTTTCATGGCCCCGGGAAAGACCCTTTGCTATGGGAATGACTAGCATGCAAAAGTGGATAGAGGACACTAACATATACTGAGATGTTATCGGGCACATGGAAATAAAATGACAAATGAAAATAAACTGGTCCCTGCTCTTGCAGGCCATTAATGACATTGTCTTAAAATCAGATAGGATACAGAGATGATTTTAAAAACCACAAAGAGGAGAATGCCTTGAAAGGTTTTTTTTCCCCTTGTTTATTTTATAAACAACAATTGATTTATTTGAAGAACATCGGAATATTCATTAATTCCGTGAGTAGGTAAAACTAGAAAAGGTGTACTTGGGTTAAAAGGTATTTTGAAGTCAAAGGTGTAAAATCTGTAATCCTAAATTACCTGCATCTATAAAAGGGGACACAGATTGTAGTTTTCATTTGATTGACTGCTTGTAACAACACTCTGAGGTAGGAGGTCATTTCCTCTTATTCACCAATATAGACGCTGAGACCAACAGAGGTTAACTCATTTGCTGTAGTTAACAGAGCTAGTAAGTAGAGGGATTTCTATCATAAATTTCTTATTTTTCCTACTGTTTCATATTACCTCATAAAGACCAGTATAATCAAAATTCAAAATGTGGTGAGTGGGTTATTGTCCTTGAGTTTAGACACAAAGAGATCATGGTTGTATATCATTTAGGATTATGTCCAGCTATAAGTAACAGGGAAAATAGCACTTGTTTAAACAAGACAGAACTTTATTTTTCTGTCTGATAAAATCCAGAGGAGGCAGTCCAGGAATGGTGCAATGGCTCTTCTTTACTCTGGCCTAAGGTACCTATGCTTTTTAATACTACTCTGTTATCTCTAGGGTGTTTTTCCTGGTTCCAGAAGGCAGGTAGAACTGCAGTTACCACATTTGCCTTTTAAGTGGCCAGATGGAGAAAAGGATGAAAATAATAGAGACAAAGGGTTCATATCCATGTCTTTTAAAAAATGTTCCTGAAAGTTACCACCCTGTACATTTGTTTACAATCCTATTGGCAGCTCTTTTTAGACACAAAGGAGTTTGAAAAATTAAGTCTATTCTGGTCAGCCACATGCCTACTAAAAATCATGAATTCTAATACTGTGGAAAAGTGGTGAATTAGTACCGAGGTACCGCCAATGGTCTCTTCCCAGACAGCGTTGATGTCTGGTTGGGCTAGAAGACAAATAGAAGTCAAGATGTGAATGGCAATGAGAGAGTAGAAGCCGAAATGCTCTTCTAAGAAAAGGTTGGCTCTGAAAGAGAGGGTGGTTTACCAAATGACTCCCATACCTGAGTCTGTCTCATTCGTAAAAGCATTTGATTGAAAGACTATCATAAAACTCACATATTAAAAATGACTACTTCATACAGAAGATGAGCACACAGGACTGTCATAGAAAGTCAAAGGCCAGATGTTTACCAAGTGCTTAGAGTCATGTTAAATGAGATAGGTTTATCCAAGGATCTGGCAACAGGTTTATATCTTAATATAAATTCATTATGTTGTACCTGGGCACATTCTTTTTTTGTTTAGACCTGAATTGTAATGCAAGACAGTTTGAGTAAGACTATAAAGCAAGACACAGTTTGGAGTGTTGGCTTTCCAACTTACTATGTCTGTGACAATGGGCAGGCCTTTTAAACTTGAGACTCAGTTTTCTTTTCTGGAAAAAACAATGGGAATAATATAACTTGCCTCATGGAGTTATTGCAAGAATTATGTAAGAACATATCCAATTTGTCTAGCATGGTGGTTGGCTCATAATAGAAATGATAAATGTTAGGTCTCTTCCTCTCTGCTTCTAAAAAGAAGACTGTTTATGAACATTTATACACTTGAGCCATTATGTCTAAATGTTTCCTTTATCATAGCTCCCTGTTTCTATCCAAGTCCTTGATGGTAGTAACATAATTTGGGGAGTAAAAATAAACCACTGAGAACAGAATCCAAAAAGCAGATTTGTTAGAACTAAATTTAAAGAGCATCTCAGGCTATGATTTTCACATTGGTTCTAAATATATCAAATTTCTATTTATAATTTTTCGCACAAAATGTGTTTTGATATTCAAAGCATGCGATAAAAGTTTAAAGATGAAAATATTTTCAATTCTTTTTTGCATTTGCATGTATTGAAGGTTTAAAGATGAAAATATTTTCAAAAAAATTTTTTTTTGGCATTCGTATACAGGAGTAATAATGAGAGATTCCAAAAGGTCATGCTCTATCTCTCAAGGTGAGACCAGGGCTTGTGGCCAGAACAGACCCTTGGTGGTTAATTTGCTCCTTATGGGGCCAGAATTCCACTTCTGTTTTGGAAAGTTTCTAGGTCTAGATAGGACTCACACTAAATCATGAGTGATAATTTAGTTTATATGTAATGCTTAAGGACATCACACTTTATATTAGTTAGATTAAAAAAAAAATAAAGACTTGTCAAACAGATCTACTCCTTTTCCACCGTAAGGTAAGTTCCTAGTCAAAAGCTACAATTTTTTTTTTTTTTATCTTAGGCAACAGTGTGTAGGAGTTCTGCTTAATAAATACTGATATTTTATTGTTTAGGGAGTGATGAAATACAGCCACAGTTTCCTGATTTATGAGGGTTTTGAAATGAGTACTTACCTCATCTTGGATCTGCTGTTTTAACACTGATGCAGTTAGTCTCAGATGGTCTGTTTTCTCTATTATGGAAATTATCCTACCAGCCCATGTGGAGAGAAGCAAGAAGCAAAACACCCTTACCGATATCTACCTTTTATGCACATTTATTTGAACATAAAAATAGAAGGCATAGCTTTTGTTTATTTGAAAAAAAGTTTTCCCAGTTGTACTTTATTATATCCCATATAGTTTCCTAGAGTGGCACTTCACAAAATATTAAAAAGGGAAGGCTTTATGCACAGCTAATTGGGATTATTTTATGGGTATGTCCTTCTTTGGAGCGAAACTCAGTTCAGATTGGTTTAACAAACATTGATGTTAACCTAAGACAGATTTGGGCACCATGCTATGCCCAGTGGGTACTCAGAGGATGCAGAGCCAGCCCCTGTCCTTCATGAGGTTTCAGATGATTGAGAGAGAAAATAATATTTAGAAACAAGTTGTAAATCAAAAATGATGACTGAAAAATGAATCCTGCTGATTCACTAAATGCAGTCTGCAGCCTCTGTGTTTACTGATTCCTGATGAAGACTTGAAATGAGTGGACGGTCTGCATCCGTGAAGATGTCTGATAGAAGCAGAGGCTGATTGAATTAATTGGAAGGCAACAAGAGAGGTCATCTTGTCTGGTCCCTGTCCCTATGAAGGATGGCATAGAAACTCTCCCAGACAGATTGTGACCTGCTTTAATCAGCCACTGGCATTATACCCACGCCTGTGCTGTGACCCTTAAAATTGGGAAGAAAAGTGAAAGACCCAGTCAGTCACCCAGAGGATTGACCACATTGCACAGAGGCAATGATTGTTTTCCTTTTTCATCTGGGTGCTCCAGTATTACACACAGATGCCCTAAAATTTTCATTTAAAGAATATGCATCTTATATTTACGGTACTTCTGGTTTTATTTTTTAAATTGAAATCCCTGTTATAAAGCCCTTTGCTTTTCTATTTTTGACACTTTCAGCCAAAAAACATGGTTCTTTGAATGTTGTTGGTTTTCACCGATAATCCTTTTTATGGTGGCATGAGAGAACGTTACGGTAACCCACACCTTCTTGTTATTCACTTCTCATAATTGATTTAATTAATCTCTTTCAAGGCTTTCAATTCCTCATGGACAAAGCCACTTTGAGATACCCTCAAGGTTTACTTATCCTCGATGGAACTTAGTTACAAAGGGAGAGAAAATGCAGCTGAAAAAGGCAACATGATATAAAGGGAAGAATCGTGGAATTCGGTGGTAGGGTTCTGTTTCTAGCTGTGTCTCTTCATGATATGTCAGACCTGAAAAATCCCTCAATGTTCCTCTGCCTCAGTTTCAACATTGGTAAAATAAGAAGACTGGACTAGGTCAGTGAGTTTCAAACTCTTTTTGATTAGTGATTTATTGTGTATGGTAACCCCGTACACAGGTGCCTTTGCAACTGTAATGACAGTTTCAAGAAACAACACTTCCCGTTACTGTGTGCAATGCACTGATTTGTTTTCTAAAAATATGCTGTTTGTGATCCACTACAGTGATTTTAAAACCACTGATAGGTCATGTCATGAAGTATAAAAAGAGCAGACAGGATCATTTTGAAGATTGTTTTAATGCGAGCATTCCTATTTTATTAATTACAAGTTTTCGGGTCTCATTGTATGTGTTCTTATAGTGGCATTATGTCATTGTTGACAAAATTTTAAGAGTGAGAGGGTAGGGGAGTGGGAAGGTGGAACTAGAGAGAGTGGAAAGGGGGAAAGTTCTGTTTTCCTATGTGCATGCTTAGTGCAGACTGTCTTATTTACTGTTCATCTTTTTTTTCCCAAAGAGAATGTCTGAGAGAGTATGATGAATGACTTGCAAATAGAATGACTGAAGCCAGTTGCTGACCGGTAACATAGTCTTGGAAATAATTCCTGTGCCATCTCTTTTCCCAGTTCCTGGGTTGTAGTTCACATCCTAGGGAGTTTGTAAATAATAATACAAATAATGAACCCCAGGAGAAGCCTTGACCTGGACTTACAAATGCCACAAATCAGGCAGGGTACATTCCTGATGCACTAAGGGAGCAGACAGAATTTTCAGGTGCAGGCTAGTGGGGTTTCCCTGGCCTATCTTAACAGGAACAAATCCACCATCTTCATCACCCATTAGGCAAAAATGTGATTATCTGGTGGGAGGGACAATATATTTCTGGCCTAGACAGCATCGTTGGTCTCATTGAGCAGCAGGGTCTGCCCAGATACATGAGCCAGAGACCTAGAAGTCACTCTTGGCAGCGCCCTTTTCTTTAGCTCCATCCAAATCCTTTTAATTATGTCTCCTAATGTCTCAAATGCATTTATACTTCTCCATCTTCATCATCACCTTAGCCCGTGCCACCATATGCCCTTGTTCAGATTATGAAACAACCTCCCAACCAGCCCACTCTAACTACTCTTTCTTCCTTCCTGTCTTCTGATCCAGTGCTCTTTTTGAACTGGAAACCCAATTATTTCACCTTCCAATGGCCTCCCACTGCACATAGGAAGAAGACAGATTGATTCCAGGTAGCCTGCAAAGTCCCTTAATCTGCTCTACCGGCCTCAGGCCTCATCAGGAAGGCCACACTCCTTCCTGCCCAGCTCCAGCTACCTGGGCATTATTTCAGTCCCTCATACTCTTCTTACCCCTTTGATCACTAGGCCTTTGCCAGTGCTATCACCCTGCCTCTTGTGTTCCCCCTGCTTCCCTTTATCCTCTAATTCACAACCATTTTTCCATTAGATCTTAGCCCCAAGTGTCACTCCATGACATCAGCGATGAGGTGAGTTTTAGTTTACCATTGTATCTAGCTCAGTGCTTAATATATCACACAAGCTTACTGAATGATGATAATAAGGTAATAATAACAACATCCCCTTATACAGTATTTACTGTCTTCAGCACACTCTTCAGACTGCCTTATACAATTAACTCAATTATGACAACAATCCTATGGGAGAGATACTTATTATTCCCATTTGACAGATAAGGAAACTCAGGCATAAGAGATTAGAGACTTTAAGTCCCATAACTAGTACATGGTGTTATGGATTTGAACCCAGGCAGACTGACTGCAGAGTGGTTGTTGCTAATCATTGAACTAAGTTGCCTCTTTCATATTTATTGAATGAGTATATGAATATATATCCTGGGTTCATGTTGGGATTTCTTTTGTTTGTGTAATTGGAAGAGTATTGCACGCTGTAGAAGCTTAAGTATGTTGTAGCCCCACAGAACAAATAGTTGTGTTTATTCACTATATAATGAGCTAGATGCCCTGCATTTTCTCACTTAATTCTCACTACAGCCATGCATCATAGGTATAAATTCCCATTCTGTGAGTAAAGAATAGGAGATTCAGGAAGGATCTCAAGTCTTGATCTGTTGATATCAGAACTCATGCTTCTTTTTTTGCGTTTTTCTTGTATTTCTTTGTGAGAGATAGAATTTAATCTGGGCCTTCTATGTTGCATAGAGTTTATATAAGGGGAGAAGAAAATGTTGAGCATTAAGAATGAATTGAAATTTAATTATACCAAGATTAACCAGTTAAAAATAAAATGAAGAAATAAATTGTTTCATAAAGCTAGAAAACACAAAATATTGAGGGGTTTTAAAAAGAAATGCATGAGTGACATAGGATTCCAAAAGGAGATTTGAATAAATGGAGACACTGTGTCCCCAAATGGGACACTTAATATTGCAGCTATTTCAAGTCTTCTGCAATTAATTTTAAAAACCAATACAATTCTAATAAAAGCTCCAGTTTTTTTGGAAGTAGCTTAAATAATTCTAAAGTTTATCTGTGAGAACTATCAAGAATTTCAAAAAATAAGAGTATTGATAGAACTTTCATGAACAGATGGTAGAGCTTATTATAAAATTACAGTAATTGTAACAAAAAGGTAGTACTGTATTGGCATGTCAAGAGACAAGTGGCCTAGAGCAGACACTCCAGCCATATATCCAAGAAGGTATAAGAGTTTGATATGTGTTAAAAGTGACATTATATAAATTAATGGGGAAAAGAATATCCATTCAATAAATAGTGTGGAAGAATTGGCTCATAATTTGGAAAACAATGTTAGATCCCTACTTTGCACCAAGTATCACATTGAGTATCAGAAAAGAGTTAAATGCAAAACTTGAATCCATTGAACAAACGGACATAGATCACTATGCAAATCGTGGTTAACATGATGGGCTAATAAATATTCTTTATTTTCTTCATGATACTTTTTTCTCACATTTCTACTAATACTGATTAGCTTTTGAAATCAGAAAAAAAATTTAAGGCAGATTCTAAGCCACATTTTAAGGTCTGCAATGACTCTATAACATATTTTGGGGTGGGAGGGGGCATTATAAGTCCTGTCTGCTAAAGGAGATTTATGGAAGGAAAATTGGATTCTTCTATGGGAGAGTTTGAATATGCTTTCAAGAGAGAAACTCTGCTACTAACTATTGAGTTAACTCTGTCAATAATCTTGTACACTCTTGAATCAAAATTTGTTTCTGATATGCAGGATCTAAGATAATTATGTAGAGAAATGCAACTATCTGAATTTAATCAAATGCCTTTTCTTTGTTTGGGGACTTAGGGATATATCTATGAAATAATTTCCTCTTCTGAGCATCTTTTTTTAAAACTGGTTGTTTTGCCTGAAGATACACTCTTAATCTTAGTTGCCTCTTACCTTAGGTTTTTCAGGGTTTTAAAAACCCTAGGGCATTGCATGGAAAATTTAACACCTGAAGGGGACACCTGGCATGTGCCTGAAGCACTTTCCATTTCCTGCCAGGCACACAAAGGAGAGAAGTCATTGTGGGCTGCTGGAGCACTCTTCAGGGGTTGATTTACAAGTGTCTCGGATGTGTCCTCAGGCAGCTAAGAGCCTTCAGTTCTTGGGACTATATTTAAATTACAGAAGAAATAGAGAGCAAGTGACTTTCAGCAGAGGACCCTTATCTTCTCATTTTCTCTGCCATTTGTAAATAGATAAGGTATTGGCTCAAATTAGTTCATTAGTCCAATACATCTGCTTATACAGGTCCTTGACAAAGCCTGCTGCAGAATGTACAAAGCAGAATCTTAGGTGTCGAATTCTCTTTTGAGCTTGATGTTACTTTCTCGGAGAAATCTGGCAGACACGTCCATGCATATACACTCTCACCTTCAGAGCTAAAATATTCTATTATTTTTTATAATATTAATTTATAAGTTTTATTAGCTTTGGTTTTCACCGCAAATATCTAATCATCTTGCTTATGAATTTCAGTTGTATTATGCCGATTTTATCTCATGTGTATGGCTGAAATCTATAAGCAAGATCAATTGTTTATACTTCAGAAAAATGTTATATAAATGTATTTCCCCTTTTCGCATATTTTAATATAAATATTGCCATTTGTTAATATTTATTAGTATTTCTGTAAAAGTGTATATTATTTTATAATATTCTTTAATTCCTGTTCACTACTCTTTAAAGGTACACACACACACACACACACACACACCCTCTACCTGCTGCTTCACATAGGATACAAATCAATCATGGGTTTAATGGCTAGAAGTTAAGCAGAGAAGGGAAAGTTAAGCCCTAGTTGGAAGAAACAAAATTTCACAAAGAAGGAGGAGGTGTAATAGTAAATGGCCAAGGTTTTGAGTCAGACTTGACTACCATTTACTGCGTAACTGTGTGATCTTGGGTGAATTATTCAGCTTTTTGAGGCTTAGTTCCTTTATTAAAAAAAAGGAGTAATAATAATTTAGGATGAATGAGATGCTATTTGTGAAGGATCCTGTCCATCTTAATTATTTGCATCCGTTTACTATTCTGACCTTATTTCCCATAATTGGTTTCTTTAACCATTGGATCAAAAGAACCGATACTTTTCTCCTTCATGAGGAAATAGATTTGATATATAGCTCAAGTCTAAGAGGAATGAAAATGTAGTGACTCAGTTAACCAGACTGACAATACAGGAAAAGAAATCCAGGCTGACGTTTGGTATTTTGTTAGTGTGGAATTTCCAGGTCTCAATGGGAGCCCAGTTAACTTGATATCCCAAACTGTTTTGAATCATTTTTACTGGTATTTTTTCACTCATACCATTATGCAATCTTGCAGTGATCTTAGTGAGTATAAAAAGAAACAAATAAGAGAACATACCCTAGGATCCAGAACCTTAGAACTGAAGGGACCCTGATTGATTATCTCGTTCAGTCATCTAATTTCTACTGAGAAGTAAAGAAATGCCAGACAGTTCATAACTTGACCAAGGACACAAAGTCAGCGGGTCATTCTCTCAGAACTGGATTGCAGGTCTTTGACTTCTCATACCATTGGTCTCAAGACAGTGCTGCAAATGGTACTTTACTCCAAAGCAGCTTAAATTCTTGCAATGTCATAAATAAATGATCAGCCATATTACTGTTGCATGATTACTCTAAACATTTGGATCTTTTGCTCTTTAAATAATTCAACAAATTTATATAAAGTCTATATACTCCGTTAGAGGATATAATAAATACTGCAGAGTATTAAAAATCAGTTATTTTAACTGAGGTCTTAATACAGTAGGAGAACTGTCAGAAACAAACCTTGTTAACCTGATTTTCCAAATTCTGTTAATGCTACCAGTGTTCTACTACCTAGCCTAAAACCCCTGGGTTGTTGATTGCCTTCAACTCTTACTCCCATATTTAATCAGGTGCCCAAATACTGTCAGTTTGACATCTGAAATATATTTTCTCTCATTATTTTTTCCCCTCCTGTTTCAACTTATATCTGCCCTGCCTCCCAGCTTGTATGTCTGCCTTCAAATTACATTTGCTTCAATTTATTACACACATACTCCCAGAAACATTTTAAATATTGGTCATGGCTCTCTGTTTCCAACTGAACAATATTCAGTATTTAAGCATGGCATTAAAGATCCTCTAGGATTTGATCTGGAATGCTATATTTTTAAAAATTAAATATCAGTGCTCCAGCCTAATTTGGTTTGACAGCTTACCTGAAGTTTGGAGGCTGAGAAAGAGGCATCCAGGAAGGAGTGAAGAGAGTTACAGAGTGAACATCTAAGTGAGTCCAGCGGTGGGACAATTATGTTACATTCAAGGACCTACAGTGGAGCTGGGAGAGGCAGGGTGGTACAAGCAGAGGAAGCTGGAAAGATGGGGTGTCCCATCACAGAGGTCCCTAGGGCAACTTTCCCAGCTGAAGGCCCAGGCTTCGTGAAGTTCAGGAATGTGCCCAAGGCCAATTGCCTTGAGCCATGTTAGCTGGAACCTGAATCTAGGTCTGCCCCACTGGCCGGTCTTCTTTCTCCGTAGCCAGCTGCCTCTCTCAGTCAGTTTGTCTTTCTGCCTCACCACGGGGCCCATGTTCTCATCTCCTGCAGTCTGGGGTTGCACACACTACATCTGTGAATCCTACTGCTTTGGAGATATTCCCGTATAATTGAATATGCTTGTACTTCTATCCCATCCTTCCCCCATTGTATCCTTGAAACCAAGTCAGTTTAAATTCAGTAAAAGGTGTCTTATGTTGGCTGACTTGATAGCGACTCCTTGTGCCGTTCTTTCTGGTTCTCGCTGATTGTCCCTGGTGTGGTTCACTGATTTCAGTCACCCACTGTGCAGTTAGTACATACGTGTGAGGTATTAGGAAAACTTGATGTAGGACATGACGGTCTTTTCTCTGGTGCATCAGGTAGCGAGGCATATGGGGTTGTTGTGGAATTCAGAATGACTTGTAAATCTGGTCCTAGGTGCATAAATGTGTTCTTAGCAGCTCACAGATTCTCTTTTTCCTCCCGGCATCCTCTCAACAGTGACTGCAAGAAAACAATTTAATTCTTTAAAATAGTTGCTGCCTACTTAAGAAAAAGTCAAGGGAGAAACTAAATAAATACTTTTTAACCTGCAAGTTTAGAATGTGGGACTATTTCTGCTAGGACTATAGTAAAAGATGAACCAATTGGATATTTGGGTTCTCAGGAATAAAACAACTGAGAGGACTTCCTTTTTTTTTCTTTCTTTCTTCATTGAATCCACTGGTTTATTGGCTCATCATTACATTAACATACTTTCAGGAAAATGAAAATAACCCTAATTTCAATCTGTAAAACTAAACCATACCCTGAGAAATGAGAAATTTTTAGAAAACAAAGCTCAACAGCTATCTGTCAGTCAAAGAATTTAAAATTCACGTCAAGCTCATCTTAGGAACTCACATTGTCATAGATACACACTTTGCAAACGTGAGCAGACTTGCCTTTTCAAAACCAAGAAAATACACGGTGATGTTCAAAAGACCTTAATTGAGGTGCATGTGGTACTGCTTAGACCAGTAAGGACTTACTCTGTTGTCCAGGATCATGAGATACAGTCAGATGTTTTAGATTTCATTAATGAAAACATAAAACAATCTTGCTATAAAATTTATGAGGCTGACTTCATCTCTCACCATGCCAAAACTTTGCTATATGCTGTTAATTTTAAGCTACACACTAAAGCACATCACAACTTCACAGTGTTTTAAATAGATGGCTGACATATAGCCTTTGACAATATTTAGCACTTTATAGCAATACATTAGTGCTAACTTTAGAAACTATAGCATAATGAAACTTTACAGCCAATTAAGTTGATGACTCACTGTCAGCCTCTTAAATTCCTCTTTAAGATGAATTAAAAAAGCAAATATAGGATGCAAGGAGCACACTGTAGCTCTTGTAAAATCTTTAAGTGTCGTCATGAAGTTGAAATGTTAGGGAATAAAAAAATATATTGTCTAAATGGCCCGGAAATAAATAAAATTATTTCTTTTAAAATTTAGAAATGGTGATAATGTTCAGTCTTTTAGTTTGTCACCATGTACTTACATAGATTGATGGAGTCTTACAATGTTCATTGACTCCCTTGACAATGGTCGCTAGATAGCCTTCTGAACTTTTATTAAAAAAAAGAAGTGCAAAGTTGGGACATATTTAATCTCCACCCATCCTACTCGTTTATAACTAGTTAAGGATAAATAGTTTGACAAGTGAAAACTTAAATACGTCCCTTTCATAATATGCATGGTATTTGAGAATTAATTATAAATCCATTATGTATGAAGTTGAAATTGTTTTAGGAAAAATCAAGCAAGAATATGCTAATAAATTAGGGTATCTCCATTAAAATTTATCAGGAAAGTATTGTATATAACTTTATCCCAATTATTGAATGTTGAGAAATATCTATAAATTGGTAGTGAGGTTGCAGTAGCATTAAAATAATATCATAATTTGTTAAATCCAGAACTCTTTGGAATAGAGTAAATTTAAAAATATAAAACATTCGTATACAACTATCTCTTACATGTATTGCATGGATTGTGAAAATTTTCCAAATTCTTTAATGTTCTCACAGCCATTTCTTTCTTTGAATCAATTTGGCTTGGGCATTTTTGCCATTTCTATGCCTGCTGTTCATACTCCACCCAGTGGTAATAGAGATAAAGAAATTCTCTCTTTTCTTTAAAGCACACAAAAGAAAACAAATCAGAAAAACAATATTCACAGAAGTGTGGTGTGTGGTGTGGTGTGTGTGTGTATGTGTGTAGCAGAGGGATTTACAGAGCAGAATTACAAAAAACATAACCTGGAAATTTAATGTTACAGACTTAATGTGTCCCTTCCAAATTTATATATTGAAATTCTACCCCCTAATATGATGGTATTAGAATGTGGGGCCTTTGGGAGGTAATTAAGATTAGATGAAGTTTTGAAGATAGAGCCCTCATAAATGGGATTAGTACCCTTAAAAGAAGTCACCAGAGGGATGCCTGGTGGCTCAGTTCCTTGAGCCATACTCTTGATTTCAGCTCAGGGTCGTGATCTCAGGGTCATGAGATTGAGCCCTGTGTCAGGCTGAGCATGGAGCCTGCTTAAGATTCTCTCTCCCCATCGCTCTCTGCCCCTCCCCCACTTACTTGCTCACATGCACATGCACTTTCTCTCTCTCTCTCTCTCAAAAAAAAAAAAAAGTCAACAGAAGTCTGTTCTCTTCCATGTAAGGGTATAATAAGAAAATGGAAAATGGCTGCCTGCAACCCAGAAGACACCCTTCACCGGCTGTTACCCTGAGTCTGAACTTCCAGCCTCAAGAATTATGAGAAGTAAATTCTGTTGTTTATAAGCCACCTGGTCTTTGGTATTGTTATTGCAGCTTGTACTAAGGCAGTTAGATGTCTGTATTTGCAAACTACAGATTAGTCATGTCCCCACATTGGGAGATGCTGATTTGGTAAATCTGGAGTGACCCTAAGGAATCTGCACGTAAGAAGATAATCAAAAAGTGAACAACTGCTCTGGATGCATATCTTCATTTCCAGTTATTAAATCAGTGATGCAAAATAAATGAAACTGGGATCTTCTTATAGACCTAAGGACCTACCCTCAAAGTAGTTTTTTCCATCTCGTATCATTACATTTCTGTGTCATTTTGCCTCTTTTTTTCAAAAGCAACCATGCTGGTCTACATAGGACTATCGAGGGTTTGGTCCTGTATCCTGAGACCAACCTCAATTCTGGACTAACCAGAGTGGCTGGTCACCAGATAAGATCATTAAAGAAACAACTGCATTTTTTTGGTTCCTGTGACCATTCTTCAATATTTATTTATGAACTGTCTACTTCGTGGTTAAAACTACAGGAGAGAAATTTTTAGCAGAAGCTGAAAGGGCTGTTTTCATAGGTCACTTAATGACTTTCTGGACATAGCAATGCTGTCCTAGTACCCAGGAGACAAAGTGCCACACAGAGAAAGGGAGAAGATAGTGCTCCCATACCTGCACGGATCTTAGTTTAGATCATACAGCTAATGCAGGTTGAAGGAATCAATATACCTTTTGGCACCTTGTATGTGCTCTTTGTGAGAACTGGTCTTTCCTCACTGCTTCCAAACTTATATAACCCTCAATTGGAGGTTTTAGGGAAATGAAGTAATTCCCTATAATGATAGCCTGGTTTTAGATCTATTGAGATTGACATAGAAACAGACTACATAGAAATATGATAGGCAATTGGAAATGTGGGCTAGCAGTTAGCTGGCAGGAAAGTCCTAGAAAACTAATTTATCAGACTTCTAGAGTCTATTATGAATTAAATTGATTACTATAAGTTGATCTAATGTTTTGGACTCTAAAACCAACCTTTTTGAATTCAAATATATATGTCTAGACCATAGAAATAGTAATAGTTAAGGTGTTGAAAATGAATGGATTATGAGGTTGGACAGAAAAAGGGGACTCAATCTTGGGGAATGGAAAATTGAGTCATCAAAAAAATCTGAACAGACTTGTCTAAAAAGGAGGAACAGAATTCAGCATTATGACAGACTGCAGAGAATAGGGAACCAACCAACAGCATCTAAAGGATCAGCATGTAACAAGTGATTAAGACCAGAAGAAAAGATGTTCAGTGATTAGATGGATAGAATGAAGGAATTGACTGTCACATTTATCTACAAGAAAATCAGTGGTTTTATCAGACTATAAAAACCCAAATAGAGGGGCGCTTGGGTGGCTCAGTTGGTTAAGCATCTAGCTCTTGATTTCAGCTCAGGTCATGATCTCATGGTTCATGGTTTGTAAGTTCGAACCCTACGTGGAGCCCCACATCAGGCTCTATGCTGACAGCATGGAACTTGGTTGGGATTCTCTCTCTCTCTCTCTCTCTCTCTCTCTCTCTCTCTCTCTCTCTCTCTGCCCCTCCCCTGCTCATGCTCTTTCTCTCTCACTCTATTTCAAAATAAATAAATAACCATAAAAAGATAAAGAAAAACCCAAATATAAAACAGCCATTTTAATTCAGCTGACTAATTAGTCTCAAGAAAAATATTTGTTGAACTTAAAGACTACTTATTTTTTAAAGGTTACCAAGTGACCTCCATGGGAAAGTTTCAAGTGTTTGCTTTAGGTCTCTCCAAGCGTTAGTGGATGTATAAAGTTTGGTAGGGTATGGAAGTGCTGGGAGATCCTTTTTGGTTCTGACCTCAATATCATTTCTGTAATTTTTTCTTGTGCACATTCTTGCCATTCACCATACTTTTCAGGGGAATGAATGAATATTGGGCTCCAAGTCTGAGACCTTGGAAGGCTTCCATACCTGCCCTCTGTGCCCAAAGTGAACTTCTCCTCCTCCATGAGTCTCAGTTTCCTCATCTTCAAAATGAGAATGTTGTATTATAACTAATTATACATTATCTGATTTTAATATCAAATTTATATTCCATTTTAAATTGTAAGCTTTTATTAAATATTAAATGATAAACACCATGCTAAAGGCAATCCTCAAAGCCAATTCTCAGCCTTAAATATGCCCAAACACAGGTACAATTATTCTGAATGACAATTATTTTGAGAGCTCTACATCCTTTTAACAGAAAATTAAAATAGGAAATTGATGAGGATTTAATGTACAGCATGGTGACTATGGTTAGCAATACTGTATTGTATACTTGAAAGTGCCTATGAAGGAAAGAAAAGGAAAGGAAAAAAACAAGGGAATAAAAGGTTAGTCTATTAGGTAGTAGATATGTTAACTAACCTTATTATAGTAATCATTTCTTCTTGAACTGAGTTCAAGAAAAAAAGTTAAGTCGAATGATTCTTCTAAAGATAGCTGGTTTACTTAAGGAAATACTGTCATTTAATATATACAAAAAGGGTGCCCAAGTAAATGAAGCACATTCAAAACAAGAATAGATATGGGAGGAGGGAAAAAAGACCTTACTTTGAGACACTAATTAAATGATGATCCCAGAATTGAAGTAGATGAAAAGGACAAAGTCTGCACATTTTGCTTAAAAGATCAAGTCACAACCAGAATGTTATGTAATTATTAGAATGTACAATGTAATAGGACTCAATAAGGTGGAAATAAAGATAATGAAACTATATGTTTTTATTTAGTTAATATCTTTTTGTTGCTAATGGAATAGTTTCTGTTCTTTCCAAATAAAAAATTCAATACCCAGTTTAAAAGCCTGACTCAGTAAGTATAGGATTAAAATAATTGGGAGTAAAATCAAATAGTTTTGTCTCATTAAGTGTGCCTCATATGTGGAAATCTTAGCCCTAATGCCATGTTTTAGTGGATCTAACACCAATTGATGGTTTTTTTTTTTTAATTTTTGCAGGGCTGGAGAGAATTGCGAGGGATTCATCTTATGAACAGGAAGGAAAGGTCCAATTTGTAATTGATGCAGTATATTCCATGGCTTATGCCCTGCACAACATGCACAAAGATCTCTGCCCTGGATACATTGGTCTC
Organism: Panthera uncia; assembly: GCF_023721935.1. NCBI lineage: Eukaryota > Metazoa > Chordata > Mammalia > Carnivora > Felidae > Panthera > Panthera uncia. The sequence goes on along the minus strand of NC_064816.1, from coordinate 138,183,931 downwards.
TGCCCACGAATGAGTACGGTGGACGGGAAAGAGCTACTTGGTTACATTCGGGCTGTCAATTTCAATGGTAAGTTACAACTTTTTTTTTTGTCATTAAATACTTTAGAAGTGACAGAATCTGTCCCCTCCCCCCACTAAATATAGAAGATACACAAACAGTGGAAAGCACAGGATTAGAAGCAGTTCCCCTTTTAATCAGAAGTGTGAGTTTTTCCACCTGCTTTTAAATCTCAAACATATTTTCTGTGCTCCTGAAAGAAACATTAATCTGCTCCTGAAAGAAGCAGAAGTTAAAAATAAGCCTCTATCAATCAAAATATTCTACTTAAATATCACTATTTCAGAAATAACTTAGGAGGCTCATTTGGAACCATTGACAACAGATTAGATTTCTTTTAAAATGTTTTGTTTGTGTCATTATTAGAGAAGGAATTGTAGATATTTTGTTTTGAAACTGATTTTAAGCTTTTTAAACAGTAAGTTGACCTGAGGAAAGTAGATGATTTGGAGTGGCTATACGTTTACATTCTAAAAGTGCCATGTTAAGTTTCTGCATTTTCTCTTTCCTTGTATCACTTCCAATGATTTGGTCAATTTAAAGCAATGAGCTGCATTGTGTAAGATAGAACCACATACAACGCAGGGTAGATGGGATTTGCCTCCTGCTGAAGCAGAAATGCTGCTTTCTGTAAGTGTCACAGAAACTGATACAGAATATGCTGGACCCATAGTATTCGGCTAAGAATAGCCAAATGCCTGTCTGAAGTGATGGAATTATTGAATGCTGCTGCTCTTTCATGAAAGTTGTAATGGTTGCTGCCCATGATTTTGACCATTATTTTCAAATGAAATGTTAGAATGCTCTGAGCTGTCTAATTCTTTCTGTTTGGCTGTAATCCACACAATGGACATGCCTCCGAGCCATGCATGGCGCTGCACTGTCCATCATAATACACTCCAGTGACCTCAGCTGCCAGCCTTTCTCAAAAAAGCACAAGGTCATCTTCAATTTAGAATTCAAGTGGAAACTTCTTCTTTTGCTTTGTGCAGGCAACATGAGGCAAAATTTGGTTTACATTCAACACAGAGTATCCTCGTTTTCAGCAGAATTTTTGTGAGACATTACATAACCATCCTTTTGTTATGAATATAAATATTAAGGGAATTTGAAAATAATTTTCTTGCAATTATAAAACTGAGCAAAGGAGGGGTATTATAATGCAAGGTTATTTATCCTTACATGAGGTTGGGAACACTCCATTTATCCACGTAGTTAGGAGGTGTGAAGAGGAACGCAAATGAATGTTTTCCTCAATAACGGAAGCTCACCTCCAGACGATGGGAAAATCTTTAAAGAAATACCAGATTAAAGTATTTCAAAGGTAAATTACCAGTTTCTCTCTTATCTTAATCATAGATAAAAGCCAAACCCTTCCTTGATGACTTCTATTATTATACCATACTGTAATATAATGATGCTATTAAAGACTATTAAAAACATCTTAAAGCCTAATGATTATTAAGACAATTTGCCTCTAGACCTCAGTGATTTCTGAGTTCTTCTGTCCACTTTTTAGTCTTTTTCCCCCTTTCACCTTACCAAAGTGCTGTTTTTGTGATTGTTTTGGGGGCTGATCTCTTCCATAATTTGCTTCTTTCAACCCACTACGGACAGAGAAGTACATATAAACTTTCATTAATTTAGTCGAGATGTATTCATTGAGCATGTAGACTGTGTTAAGCATTCTGATAGGTGCTAAAGACGGACTACTAGTAGTCAAAGCAGATATGAGATTTAGAATTTCTTGGGGGAATTTAGATGTGAATCAGAAAAGCACACAAAGGGATAGTAATATAATCTGTAATGAGGGCTAAAAGTAGAGGTGTGCTGAACTGAGAGTTTGTAATAGGGAAACATCCCTCCCTACTCTAGGGAGTTGGGGACAGGTGAATCTGAAGGAAGTGAGTGTCAAAGAGAAGAGTAAGATAGAGCATGAGAGGTCTTATAGGCCATTCTTTTTTTTTTTTTTTAATTTTTTTTTAACGTTTATTTATTTTTGAGACAGAGAGAGACAGAGCATGAACAGGGGAGGGTCAGAGAGAGGGAGACACAGAATCTGAAACAGGCTCCGGGCTCCAAGCTATCAGCACAGAGCCCGATGTGGGGCTCGAACTCACGGCCTGCGAGATCATGACCTGAGCCTAAGTCGGCCGCTTAACCGACTGAGCCACCCAGGCACCCCTTATAGGCCATTAGTGAGATTTGTTCTTCATCTTGAAGCAACAGGAGCCCACCGAAGCATAATAGAATTGTGTCTGATACAAGAGTAAGTATACTCCAGATGTGAGGATCACATAAAATACATGAATTTTAGTGTATGAACTTAAAATAGAATCTCTTTGAGCTCCCTGGAGATTTATTTTGCTAATGGCTTGAAACTTGTCTGTATTCCAATAACTGATGATACAAGGTAAGAGACTTGAGCATAAATAGATTATCATGGATTATATAATCCTTCTGAGCTTTAGTACTTTTCAGGGAGTTCATCAAAAATTTTTTTTAACATTTATTTTTTTTTTTTTTGAGAGACAGAGACAGACTGTGAGTGGGGCAGGGACAGAGAGAGAGGGAGGCACAGAATCTGAAACAGGCTCCAGGCTCGAGCTGTCAGCACAGAGCCTGATGCAGGGCTCAAACTCACAGCCTGTGAGATCATGACCTGAGCCGAAGTCAGACGCTCAACCAACTGAGCCACCCAGGCGCCCTGGGAGTTCATCAATTTTTAAATTTCATTATTGGCTTATCTGTTAGTGTTCACTAATTATTAATTCTCAGCCGTTTATGATAAAAAAGATATACAAGGTGGTTCAAATAGAAGTATACTATCTATCTATCTATCTATCTATCTATCTATCCATCCCCTTTAAGGAGGAAGAAAGAAGTATGGTAACCAGAATACAGGACTACATCAGGTTCTGAGCTTCCAAAGCAGCCAAAATGTAAAGAGACATTCAGTGGGATACGTAACTTTCATTATGTGATGGAAACAAGCCTACCTATTTTTTAAGAGAGAATTAATTCTCTTGGAAACTATTTCTAAATGAAATGTATCATATGGGATTTTAACAGCCTCATAAACAATGCTATTTAACAAAATTTTACTGCAAAAGCAGAAGCTTTCTCTTTGGCTGTTTTTTACTTATACCCACAATCAAAGCCAAGAATGTAATGCTTCTAACACTGAAGGGTATTTTATTAAAAGAGTTTTCAGGAGGAGGGATATAATCTTTGATCTAGATTTGCAACTCTTTCAAGCTCAGATGATATGGGGATTACCATATTCTATTAAGAATAAATGAAGAGCTTTTCCCTTATAATCTGCTTTTCAAACTCTGTCTTCAAAAGAATGCTACTCAGAAGTCTAACATTTCAGCCAGTCAAAATAAGAACCACTGGGTTGAAGGAGAAGCCATAATCTTGGACTCTCCACTTCCCCTAGTGCTACTTGCCTGTCCTAGAGGTACTTTGAAATGTACCAATAGCTACATGGAGTGCACATCAAATCCACAGACTGAAATATCCTTTTTCTTCACAGGGCTTTCATAGAAACTGAAAGTAGACACCTAGAATGTGTGCTGGGAACTTAGCTAACAACTATTATATAACGCTGATTGAGTGGTTTGTGTTAGTGATGGTCAGTGTTCTCACCTAGTGAGATAGCCAACTCACTTCCCAAAGCCTGGAAGTAGGAGGGGAACCTTGGCCAAACCCCACGTTCCTTGAGATCAGTTTTGAATATTCTGAAGAGTTGAGAATGTACTTGACTAGACCCAGAACTGCTTACTGTACATGACAACAAAAAATTACTACATAATACAAGTTTTCTTAGAATAGCTATTACCAGTTGTCAAAGAATGAGCTTTGTAAGGCAACTGTCAATTTTGTATAGTGTAGCCTTCCAGATTTTCTGTCAGGATCACTGAGCTACAAAATGTACTCTCAAGTTATTAAAAAAACTGACCCATTGGATGGAATTATTTAGTAATGCCCCTTTCAATATTGGATAATGTCTACCCTAAAGTGTAATTTCTGAGTAGGAAAAAAAATTGTTGTTAAACTGGTTCTTTCTGGCATTAATGAGATATTAAGGCAAGTTGCTTTTCATGGTTCCTTTTAATTTGAGACTGTAAAACACTGTCATTGGTATGAAGGGAGACTCTTCTTCCAGTTGTAATAGCAGGAGGTGAAGGACCCAGAACAGCTGGATGCTGCACAGACCATTGGTATAAAATTAAAGGGAACTGTTTAAAACTCAGTCTTGCTGAGATTGTAACCTTGTGTGTGGTATGCCTAATTAAGCAATGGTTTAAAGATACTTGGTTTAAAAGGTCATGCTTCTTCCAGTCTATTGTTAACTGAGAACATAACAATCATCTTGGAATTTCGAATGATGAATGATTAGTATTTCAGGCCAGAATGATTCTAAACACAACTAGTTAAGGGTGAAAACCCTTAGTAAAACTATTAAACTACAAAGTACTATTTCCATCAAAGACTTAAACAACAATGGTGGTTTAATTGAATTCAGTCACTCAAACTGATATTTTCTCATCAACAGAAAACCTGAACCATTTTCTGCATGTGTATTTTAAGTACATTCTTAGTCATAGCATATCTGGAATTACTCATGTGGTCGTTACAACTTTTCTCAACCTATCCTCTGTACTCAGGGAGCCAGAGGGAAACAAAGATCTGCCTTTTGGATTACTTTTATTGCTACCATTTGAACAAAACACTGTTTCTATAAATTTTTAAATCCAAAGATTTATCAAAAGAAAAGCACAAAATAAAGAGAGGAGTTCACATTTTTCAGGAACTTAAGCAACGATGTCAATTCCTTCCGTCTGGTCTATAGGCAATAAAATATTGATGCTTACATCTTGTATAGAATCAGGGATTTTTCTGTTGCCATGAGAACCTTATTTATCATAAAGAAAAAGTGTTCGATAGAATTCCAGTGGTATCTCCTAACTCCTTTTCTCTGTATTTGAGCTCACATCAGGGGCAGGGCAGGCACAGCAGCATACTAATCAGGAATGTTTGATCGTAGGTAACAGAAGCCCCTTAAACTTGCTTAAGCTAAAAGAAAGAATTTATGGGGCGCCTGGGTGGCTCAGCCGGTTAAGCGTCTGACTTCAGCTCAGGTCATGATCTCACAGTCCGTGAGTTCTAGCTCTGCATCAGGCTCTGTGCTGTCAGTTCAGAGCCTGGAGCCTGCTTCAGATTCTGTGTCTCCCTCTCTCTCTGCCCCTCCCCCACTCACGCTCTGTCTCTATCAAAAAAATGAATAAACATTAAAAAAAAAATTAAAAGAATTTATGAAGGTATGTCAAGAAACCCCATGGCAGAATACAACAGGGCCTAAGGAAAGGACTGGTTATAAGAACTAAAAACTGGCCAGAAATCCTAACATCTCTCTGTCTGCTTTGTTTCATTCTGTTTATGTTGGTCTTCCCCATTTTTAGGTCCATAGGGTAGGTAGCTGAAGGCCATCTACATTTCTAGAATTTAGCAGCTATTTCTTCAGGGCACTTGCTAAAATTAACATGTATATATTTCTAAGTCCCAATTCTAACTTCTTGGAACCTTGAATCTCATTAGCCAAACTTAGGTTGGATGTCAGATTGGTTCCAAATTATCAAGGAGCAAGTAGGACAGACTTGGTTGTCCTGGGGCACTCTCCATGGTTGAAATACATATTTCTAAATCCCAGTTATAACTTCTTGGAACCTTGAATCTCATTATCCAAACTTAGGTTGGATGTCAGATTGGTTCCAAATTACCAGTGGCAAGGAGCAAGTAGTGCAGACTTGGTTGTCATGGGACACTCCCCGTGGTTGAAAGGGACATTTGGGAACTTTCTATGAGTGACTTATGGGGAAAAGTTGAGCAAAGTGAGCAGAGAGGTGAAAACCTGATAGTGGTGATGCCACTGCGATCTCAGAATCTCATTGCTTCTTTAAGGGTGTGTTTTTTTGTTAGGCTAGAGGAGACACAGTTAAGAATCACATAGAATCTGTGAGAATCTGAGAGAGGAATCGACTCTGGAATTTTGTAATGCTAGTCTTTGTACTGTGGTTGAATTTCCTGACATGAAGAAGAATGGTCAGCTTCTCTGAACTCACCACTGAGATGGTGGTCTCACCATTTCAGTGCTCAATATTCTAAGGAAAATATGTGAACACTTGCCTGACTACAGAGACTAGGATAGAGGTGGAATTTACCAGCGTCTTATTTCTTTTTTAGAAACCTTATTGATTTCAGGTACTTAATGCAAATTTCTATTACAGTGTTGAGTGTCTCTGAACACTGTAGTCTGATTCTGAAGCAAATTTGTTTGCATAAAATACCTTTAAACTATCTAAAAGAAATAAGTATGACTTAATATTAGGAAGTGTACTATAAACACACTAATAGGTTAAATAAGACAATGATGAATATCTCCTAAGATTCTGTAAAGCTATTTGATTAAAATACATCCCTCATTTCTGTTAGAAACACAAAAACATTAACTAGTAATGGAATAAATGTTTAACATGATAAAGTTAGACTCTTAGACTTCAACCAATTATATACTTATAGTTGTTATTACTATTAAAGAAATGGAGTATTCCTATTACCACTATAATTAATATTCTATAAATTTTTACCAAAGTGATAAAACATGAAACAAAAATATCAGAGGTGACTACTAAAAATGAAAAAGTGGTAGTATGATTATTTTCAAATGATTCGATCTTAAGGCAAGACACTGAAAAATATATTAGAGGTACTTACTTCAGGAAGATGATCAAATAAAAAATTAATATTAAAAACCTGAAGAGCATTCGTTTATACTAGTAAGAAATCATTGACTAATATGTGGGAAATGAAACTCTGCTTCCTTTGCAAAAATATTTAAAATACTTTGCAATAAATTGAACCAAAAAATATGAAAGACCTATATGAAGACAACTTTATTGAAAGACATTCCTTGTTTGTAGACAGAAAAACTAATTATAAGAATAATGTTAAACTTTTCTGAGTAATCTGTATTCAGGCTTAGTATAATTTCAACCAAAATGACAAAGGAGTATTTTCTGGAATTTGAAATAATATTTAAAATTTTAATGTGAGAATAAATTAATGAAAATAACTGAAATGATTTTGAAGAGAAATTTATTTCTACCAAACATTTCATATTTAACCCTAATGATAAGCTATAATAATCAATCCAGTATGGACCGAGCGCTGAATAGGCTTATGGTATATGGAACCAGACAGAAATAACCAGAAATATATAATGATAATAAATAAATCAGTTTACACATGTATATGTACATATTTACATATGAATTTATGATGTGATAAAGATGAAAAAGGGAAAAGACATTTTATTTATTGAGTATCAATTTACAGTAAGATCATGTGAGATGATTCCTCCACATAAGAGTATTATCCACTTGGAACTTATTTTATTTTTTATTTTTTAAAATGTTTATAATTTACTTTTGAGAGAGAGAGCTCACACATGTGCATGTTTGTGCGCAAGAAGGTGAGGAACAGAGGGAGAGGGAGGGAGAGAATTTTAGTAGGCTCCACGTCCAGTACAGAGCCTGACCTGGGGCTCAGTCTCATGGTTGTGAGATCATGACCTGAGCCGAAATCAAGAGTTGGATGCTTAACTGACTGAGCCACCCAGGCACCCCAGGATTTATTTTAGACTTCAGTGAAAAAGAAGCAAAAGAAAAAAAATAGAAGACAGTCCATTAGATTTGAATGGGGAAGCTTTTTGAGTTGGACAGTGAAGGAAATTATAACAGGAAAACAGACACGTTTGATTTAGTAACGTTTTAACACTGTCAGATGTTAAAAATGATCATAAACACAGTTTTAAAACAGAATATAAAGTAAGGCATATATTTGGGTTATTGTGTCAAAGGATAATATCACAAATACGAAAAGAGCCACCAATGATGACATCTTGAAGAAGTCAGTTGGCAAAACTCATAAACATTAGTAAACATTTGAAGAAATGTTAACCTTCACTAGCAATCAAATAAAGAACATTTAATCAACAATAAAATATTGTTTTCTACCTATCAAGTTTACAAAGACTTGAAAATTATAATAGTAATTATCAAAAGGTAATTATATTGGTTCTTCCAAATATGCTTGCTGAGGGTGGTATTAGTGTAATTGTTTTTCAGAGAGTATTTGCTCAGCACATATCATTACTTCTAGAAATATATTCTAAGGAAAATATTTGAAATAATTGTATTTACAAGAATTTATTAAAAAAACAAGAAAGCCAAATCACACTTTTGTTCTGTTTCTAATTGAATCCACCAACAATATGTCACATAGAGTCATATTCCTGTGTGTTGGAATCCCAGGCTTTTATCTGAGCTCTGCCATTCACTTTTCTTCTGTGTTGTGAACTTATCTTGACCTCTTAGCTTCACCTTTTAAATAGAAGGATTATCCTAAAATATTCTAACCTTTGAAATCTCTTCCAGCTCTAAATTCTCTACATACTCTTTTAAAGGTAAAGGTATATTTTTAAAACACAGATGCCTATCAGTGTTCTTATTGTTGTCTTTTTTGTTGTCACGTATACTCATTTTCATCTTTATGAATCATTTATTTATTCACCTACATTTTATTGATAATCTTACAAGGTTTGTAATAAAAGAGTTCTGTGTTAGACATCAAGAATGCAAACAAAGACTAAGAGGCGCCTCGGGGGCTCAGTCAATTAAGTGTCCGACTTCAACTCAGGTCATGATCTCACAGTTTGTGGGTTCAAGCCCCACATTGGGCTCTGTGCTGACAGCTCAGAGCCTAGAGCCTGCTTCAGGTTCTGTGTGTGTCTCTCTCTGCCATTCCCCTGCTCTGCACTAGTCTCTGTCAAAGATAAATAGGTAAGTTAACAACAACCACAAAAAAGAATACAAAGACTAGTGAAACATGGTTCTATATGTTCTCAGATGTCATAATGTAACAGAGGAGGGAAACAAACATGTTACCAACAAGAATTCAATTTGGTAAGTGATATGATAGAGGCATGAGCATATAAGAACCCGATGAAAAGCTGAGATTAGGAAAATATATAAGGAGAGCCTCAAAGAGTACAACACATTTGGTTTAAATTTAAACACAGATGGAAAGTGACATTTCTTAGGTGGACAAAATGGGGAGAAGGCATTCATGGCAGTCCATCAACTGATAAATGGGTAAAGATGTTAGATATATATATATATATATATATATATATATATATATATATAAAAAATATTACTCATCCATAAAGAAGAATGAAATCTTGCCATTTGTAATGATATAGATAGAGCTAGAGAGCATTATGCTAAGCAAAAATAAGTCAGTTATAGAAAGACAAATACCATATGATTTCACTCATATGTGGAAGCAAAACAGACAAAATAGAAGGTAGGAAAAACATGCATTCTAAAAAAGCTGAGCATCTACAGTGTAAGAATTCAAGAGTGTGGCATGAGAGCAGCCTGGAAATGACCAGATGAGCTTGCTCTTGTTTAGAAATCTCTGTCATTCTGGTGTTTGAAGGTGACACAGCAGGCAATAGGAACCTGAAGCTTTTTGAAGAGGACAGTGAAGTGCTAAAATTTCTGTTTTAGAAAAATAACCTTGGCAACAATTTGCAGACTTGAGGAAGTGAGATTGAAGACAGGGGTGGTTAGGTTAGGAGACAGTTCGAGTAGTCCCTATGAGAGAACAGTACCTGAAATGGGAAAATGAAAACACAAATGAAATGGAAAGAGGGGGAAGAGGGAGGAAAGGAACATAGAATTATTTGAAGGCTGTCTCTGTTCTAGGCACTGTGCTTTGACTAAAAACCAAGCGATTTTTAGAAATATATTAACCTTCCCAAATGATCTTTCTTTGTAACTGTAATAATTGCATTACTGGAGTTAATGTAGTATTTTAGTATATATGTTATTGATAATACTGGCTTTTTATCTATTTCTATAAGTAAAAAATGAGATATATAACATGTCACTATGTGGAAAAACTGACATGAAATGCCATCTCTAGAAGCTTTACCACACAATGTCCTTGTGATTAAATATTTATTTAGTAAATAGAGATAAAACAAAGTCAAACATGATGAAACTCGAGTGTGTTTATCTTAAATATAAATATCCTTTTTGATGATTACCTCATTTGAAATAAAATTAAGAAAATAACTACTGTAAAAGCATGGATTGCGAGTAACTTGTCTACAAGTATTCCACAAGATGAGCAAACCTTTCTAATAAATTTTAAGTTGATAAACGAGAGATATCTTGCAATACGAGTAGTACCCCAGAATGAATTATGCTTGCAAACCAAGGTTTTACTGTATTAATAATTTTGAAGTACTTTATATAATTTATTTTTGAAGGTGAAAGTTTGCAGGTAGTAAAGTATTCCTGGAAATACTGTATATATTTTTTTCAATGTATGAAATTTATTGTCAGATTGGTTTCCATACAACACCCAGTGCTCATCCCAAAAGGTACCCTCCTCAATACCCATCACCCACCCTCCCTTCCCTCCCACCCCCCATCAACCTTCAGTTTGTTCTCAGTTTTTAAGAGTCTCTTATGCTTTGGCTCTCTCCCACTCTAACCTCTTTTTTTTTTTTTCCCTTCCCCTCCCCCATGGGTTTCTGTCAAGTTTCTCAGGATCCACATAAGAGTGAAACCATATGGTATCTGTCTTTCTCTGTATGGCTTATTTCACTTAGCATCACACTCTCCAGTTCCATCCACGTTGCTACAAAAGGCCATATTTCATTTTTTCTCATTGCCACATAGTATTCCATTGTGTATATAAACCACAATTTCTTTATCCATTCATCAGTTGATGGACATTTAGGCTCTTTCCATAATTTGGCTATTGTTGAGAGTGCTGCTATAAACATTGGGGTACAAGTGCCCCTATGCATCAGTACTCCTGTATCCCTTGGGTAAATTCCTAGCAGTGCTATTGCTGGGTCATAGGGTAGGTCTATTTTTAATTTTCTGAGGAACCTCCACACTGTTTTCCAGAGTGGCTGCACCAATTTGCATTCCCACCAACAGTGCAAGAGGGTTCCCGTTTCTCCACATCCTCTCCAGCATCTATAGTCTCCTGATTTGTTCATTTTAGCCACTCTGACTGGCGTGAGGTGATATAATAGTGTATATTTTTTAAAGAATTGAACATGTAAAAATAAACAGACTTATTTGAAATTAGGTAATTTTTCAATTTCTGATTAAGGAAATTTTAGACTGGTTATAAAATATTAATCCTACAAGTTAAGTCATCATGAAATTTAACAATATAAATGTACCTGCCTGTGTTTTCTAACTGAATAAGGTTTGATAAACCTTTTATAGCCATAAAGATCAAGGTTTATTAATCTCACATTTCTTCCCTTAATGTATAAAGAGTTAAATGGGGGCCAAGATGGAGCCAGCATCTAATAAAAGCTTGAGACAAATCAATAGCATTGCCTTTGTTTTTCCTATGGTCCTCCATAGCTTCACCCACTGCACTGGGCTTCTTTTACTCATTCTTTGTTCTTATAGTTCCTGAACTTCTTCATCATGTGCAAAAAAATTACAGATAAATGATAAGTAAATCCAAGAAAGAGATGTGATGCTGTGGGCTTAGCAACTGAGGATTAAGGTCTGGTCTTGGGTCTAAACAGGGATATAGCAATAATTCTTGAATGAAGAATAAAAAAGTAGATGAAGGAGCAGGAAGGATTTGGAGCAGCAGGAAGTTTATACTTGACAGTTTGTATTTTACATAGTGATTAGAAGAACAAGCTTTGTACTCAATTTGAATCCAGTGTCACACCTCTCATTACTTTGTGATCTTGGTCAAGGAGCAAAATCTCTTTAAATCTTTGTTTCCTCGTCAATAAAATGGGGATGATAATATTTTTCAGGGTTCCTGTGAAATCTAAAGGTAGGGTAATAGTACATAGAAAGTGCCTAATAAAGAGATAGATATAATGTATTATATATGAAGGATATGTTATCAATAGAGATATAATGATTAGTACTTAGGTCATCTTATGAGGATGATGAGGTGGGTGGATTGCGACTGAGCACTTGGGAATCTTCAGAAAGAGACAGAATTAAAAAGCACTATATACAAGGATCATTATGGGAATGAACAAGACAGATGGAAATGATGCTTCTCACCATGGCATCAATCAACAAGGTTTCCCCAGCAGTGTCAGCTTCTTTGATATAGGAACAGAAATGTGATTGTGCTCACAACATTCTCAAAGTAGATGGGAAAGTGCTTTACTACTGATATGGGCATCTGATGAGTATAGAGTGTATCAAATGGGGCTCATTCTCTCATTATTTCTTCTGTTTCCTTTAAAATTATGTATTTTTTTAATGAAGGAAAGAACTTAATGGGATAGCTCCCATGTTATTAAGGGTAATTATTTTCTAGTGGTATTTTGCTTCAGAAAGAATCTACCCGAAAATTATAATGGAGACTTGATTATTTTTCTCTTTAAGGTTATTAACTCTTATAATTACATTAAAGTTTAATCAAGAAGTTAGTTTGAAAGTGAAGGATATGAATGAGAAAATTCTTTTTAATTCGGGTGCCTAATTGTTAACACTTTTGGGATTTGGGTTTTCTCAGTCTTTGGAATGTGTTTGAAAACCACAACTATAAAATATCTTGTCTTTTGGACCATATAAACACCTTTGACTGTAGCTGAGGGAACAATTACCAAATTTTATTTAAAAAATATTTATGGAGTGTATATTAATTACATTTATTTGAAAATGTCATACACATGCATTTAACATTTATTGAGTGTCAATTATATGCCTGAACTATGCTATTTGTATTTTGTCCCTCTTCCATTTTTCACTTCTTCTTTTCCTTTCTTCATTTTCCTTTGTATCTTAAACTTCTTTCCCACTCCTTTTATCCTATTTTCATCACAATAATTCTCTATTTGCTCTTGTGATCATTCACTAATCAATATAGTGACAAGTGGCTAGGAGCATGAGCTTTTGAGTTGAGATAGAGATGAACTAAAATTCTAGCTCTCCCACTTAGGTGGTAAGTCCTTGGGTAAGTCATTTATATTTTATAAACCCTTATATTCTCATCTTTGGATGGGAATAATAATCATACCTACCTTGTAGTGTTACTGTGACCATTTAATGAGAGAATTCACCTTAAGGGCTTGGCACAATGCCTGGCACCTGGTGAATAATCAACAAGTCATAACTATTATTTTTTTCCTTCCACCACCTGACAAGAATAAAGCCTCTGAATACGTTCACTGATTTTCAACCATACACACTTTAACACCCCTCAGATCATTCATACACATTCCCCCACACTTTAGATTTCAAAGCATCTGGTAACTCTCTTATAGTCAGTAATACTGCGTTGTCTGAAATTAATTAACTTCTTATTTCTTAAGGGCTTAATTAACCTATTTTTAAGGATTGTTAGGTTTTTTAGTTTACCTTTTCTCTCTTCTCTTGGAGTTACCTTCTGAGTCCATCATTTCTTATTAGCGCCATAAGGTGAGGTATAGGAAAAAGAGGACATAAAGCCCATACTAGTCCATTTTGTGCAGAGCAAAATGACATAATAGGTAAAGAGGTGGAGGCTGTGGCATGAAATTGTGTTCAGAGAATGTGTTCGGGAATATACCTCCTATGTTAAGAAACTCTTCAGAAACTCGCTTTGACACAGGCTGTAAAGGAGACACGTATGACCTGTGCAAAAAATTTAGCTGGAGGTCATTGGGCACACTCAGCTCCACTAGAAAGAACTGTTGTACAGTGAACAAACCATTCTGTTGTCTGTGCCCACAAAACACAGAAGGATGGACTTCACATTATAGAATTAGTTAAAACTCAGAAGCCCTATTCACTTTTAATAGTAATTCAAACAGGAATGAAAATGCACATTTTGGCAGGTAGTAGGGGTCTGGTAAAAGTCTCCCAGAAAGATAGTTACTAATTCCTACCTTACTCTTCATCCTGTTTAAGAAAGCTCTAACACTCCCCAGATCTTCTGTTTTCCTTGCTGGATGTCTAGGTTACATAGGTGTCCCTGTGATTTATCCTAGCTCACGAGTAACACTACGAAATTCTAGCCTGTTGAGTGATACATCCAAAAGGCCATTCCTCCCGGGTCCTTGGAGCTCTCTTAATTTCCTTTTAGATCTCTATCCTTATACTAACTGCAGTCTTATGTAAACATTTCTGTACCCTCATTTCTATCCCCTCTTTGCTTCTATCAAAACTTAATGAAGAACTAAGTTTACTGCCTTCTTTTTTTCACTTTAGAAAAGGCATAGCAAAAAGTCTACAGCTCCATGAATTTTCACAAACTGAGAACACCCAGACCAATATCCAGAACACCCAGCCAAACCCCAGAATCCTCCACTGGTCCCTCAAAACCCTCCTGTGCTCCCTTTAGTCACTTTCCTGACTTCTAACAGCATAGACGAAGGTTACTGCCTTTATACTCCTATAAATGAAATTATGTAATCTGTACTCTTTCACATTTGGCTTCATTTCACTGCAATTTTTAATATAGAGGAAGTAAAGCACATACCTATCATTATTTCTCTCTATTAACATTAGATTCAGTTATTTAAATTTACTTTGTAATATATTCAGTATTTAATTTTTAAAGCCCAAAGAATTATTTTATAAAATAATAACATTTGATATCTATTAATGAGGTTTAAAATATATGAAAAATTAAAATTTTAGTACAATACCTATAATCTCCTAGAAAGTGGTAAAGAAAATATTACATTCAAGAATCTTATGTTGGTCATGTTCTCATAATTTTTTGAAATAGTAGACTTCCAGAAGTTAGGTTCATGGCAAAACAGAGTGGAAAGTACAAAGAGTTCCCGTTTTGCCTTTTGTGCTCACCCATACACAGCTTCCCTCATTATCAATATCTGGAACAGAGTGCTATATTCATTACAGTCGATGAACTTACATTGACACATTATTATCATCTGAAGTTTGCAGAGTTCATTTTTTTTCTAACAGAGAAATGTGTAGTAAAGGTTATATTTCAGAGCTTAGGGAAACCAACAAGGAAAGGTGCTATCCTCCCAGGCTCATAACAGTGGGGAGATTTACCACCCTAGACCTAAAGGAACAGGGTAAGAAGTGGTTACTAGAATCTGAAGAAACCAGATATACCTATAGGTGAGGGTTGCCAGGTAAAATCTGTGGCATTTAGTTGAAGAATGCAGTCAACTGCTCAGACCACACAATGAAGGAAGCAGAAGAAATACTTCTCTCTCCTCTCTTCCTACCTATCTATCTTTTGCTCTTCTCTCTTGTTGTAGACAAACAGAACAGAAATCAAGAAATCTTTGTTGTAGACAAACAGAAATCAAGAGCCCAGTTGACACAGTCTATAAAACTTTTGCCTCCCAGGTCCAAAGCAGGATGAGGGGTATTTTGGAAGGATAACAGGAAATATCCAGCAGAGTGAATTTCTCTATTAAGGAAATATCTTTTGCTCCTGGAATAGTTTTATACAAAACTGAAATTGAAACTAAAAATAGCATATGTAACAAGTTGTTAAAAAAGATTCCTTTTTTTCATTTTTTAAACTTTCATTCCTTTTGGAAAGGAGCTGTACTTTTGTAATTGCCCCCCTCAACCCCATATTGTTTGCTTAGTTAAATCTCTGTGACAAAAATGTTTGTATGTGTTTGGGTATGTAAATATAACTCTGTGGATAGAAGCCACATTTTGTTCCCAGTTATCAACTCAAGAATAGTGATTCACCTTTAGGCTATTATGTACAGTTATCAAAATACATGTAGAGTTCATTCTTGATGTGTATTCTATGGGTTTTGACAAATGTATAATAACACGTATCTGCCAATATAATGTCATACAGAATGGTTTCACTGCCTTAAAAATCCTCTGTGCTTTGCCTGTTCATTCTTCTCTTCCCCCAACCAATGGCAGCCACCAATCTTTTTACTATTTCCATAGTTTTGCCTTTTCCAGAATGTCATATAGTTGAAATTAGACAGTATGTAGGCTTTTCAGATTGGCTTATTTCACTTAATAATATGCATTTAAGCTTGTCTTTTCATCATTTGATTGCTCATTTCTTTTTAGCACTGAATAATATTCCATTGTCTGGATCTCCTACAGTGTTTTTATCTATTCATCTATTAAGGGACATCTTGGTTGCTTCCAAGTTTTGGCAATTATGATCCAAGCTGCTATAAACATTTATGTGCAGGTTTTTGTGTGGATCTAGGTTTTTTTAATTATTTGGTTCAATACCAAAGAACAGGATTGCCAGATCATATAGTAAGATTACATTTAGTTTTGTAAGGAGCTGCCAAACTATCTTCCAAAGTGGCTGTACTAGCTTTGATATCTACCAGCAATGAATGGGAGTTCCTGTTGCTTCACATGCCTTGCCAGCATTGATTGTTGTCGGTGTTCTGTATTCTAGATATCCTAATAGGTATGCGGTGGCCTTAATTTGTAATGGCTTGTAATGTTAAGCATCTTTTATAAGATTATTTTCCATCTGTAGATCTTCTTTGTTGAGGTATCTTTTCAGGCCTCTTGTCCAGGTTTATTTGGGTTGTTCATTTTCCTATTGTTTACTTTTAAGAATTCTTTATGTATTTTGGATAATAGTCCTTTATCAGATGTACTTTTTGTAAATATTTTCTCCTAGTCTGACTTGTGTTCTCATTCTCTTGGTGTTGTCTTTTGCACACAGGAAGTTTTAATTGTAATGAAGTCCATCTTATCAATTATTTCTTTTATGGATTATGCCTTTGGTGTTATATCTAAAAGGTCATCACCATATACAGGATCATCTGGGTTTTCTCCTGTGTATGAGTTTTATAGTTTTAATTTTATTTTGAATTTGAGGTTTTTTTTTTCTGAAGGGTATAAGGTCTGTGTCTAGATTTATTTTTTTGCATGTAGATGTCTGGTTGTTCCAGTACTGTTTGTTGAACTTACTTTTTTTTTAATTTGGTTAGAGGTCATATTTTTGTATTGGCATCAGCCAAAATCATGGTTCTAAAATATTATTTTTTAATTAATCTCAGAAAATTATTATAGAAAACAGTTTCAGCTGACTCCTTGAAGATTTTTGTTCATACTCAATTGTTTAAATGTCATTAGAAGTAAAGTCAAACATTCTTTGTGGCCCAAATGTAATTGTGTGTGTTATTATTGTTATGGGTGTTTCTGTGATTATTGGGGCCGAAGGGGCATAAATATAATATTTAAAAAATGGTGAAAGAAATAAAATCAGTAAAATTGAATTGAGAAACTACCCAGTGAAAATATTGATACATAGGACTTATACACTGTTCAGATGTTGGGCATTTGAATAAAGAATATGGATATTAACTGTGACTCCTGAAGTATATTTCACCTTCCAGGAAACAGCATTCTCATGACTGTTTCAATTTTAATCAGGATCATGAAAAAAATACTCCTCAGTTGCCTAACTCCATCCATCTCTACCCTGGGAAGTGGAGAGAAGGAAAATATACTCTTCCAGCTACTTCTCTAGGATAATTCCAAAATATACAGAACATCAATGTAGGGCCTAGCAATTTTTTTTCTTTAGTGTGTGATGCTTTTGTTTTACTGGGGAAGAAAGCACATTTCTTTTCCTGATTTAGCTGTTAATGACAACATGTCAGAATTGTCACAAATTCGAGAATCACTATATTCTAGAATGCTAAGAGGCATTTGAGCAAACTTTCAGTGCTTTGCACATTGTACACATTTCCGGAAATAAGTGCTCTCTGATTTTTCTATCCCCATGTTTATCTTTTAAAACGACACTGGTCCTCTGTAAAAAAGCGTCAGACTACGTTTCAGGACATTTGTTTCCCTGTAGTAGTTAAATCAGAATTAGTTCGGCATATCTTTTTGATCCTACGCAATATACTTCAACCAAAACCAAAAAGAGAACTGACACTTTTTATACACAAAGTATTTGGGATAAGGAAGGGGAATGGCATTTTCCCACTATTAAAGTCTGCAATTAACTAGTAGATTTGGGAGAGAAAGATTGTCCTTTCTTTTTAAACACGCTGTATATGGGCACAAACTATCAGATATTGTTAAAAAATAATGAGATTTTTATTGCAATGTTTGCATAATATTTTCTTTTTATACCTTTACAGGTTGTGTGCTTCATCAGTTTGAGCCATCTGAGCCTTTAAAGTGAGCAGCAGATGCGTAATTTAAATAATACTTCTTTGGACAATTATATGCTAATGTATGAGTAAACAAACACCATTTCCTGTTGGATTTTTTTTAAGCACTACTTGAAGTCATCTTTTGGCTTTTGAGCATGATAGCAATGTGCTTCACTGGTATTGAAGCAGAAAATAACCAGTCCATAAATTTTCTAGTAACCTCCACGCACAAATGTTTATGAAAATTAAATACCACCTTTAGCAAACTCAAGGATGGTTTCAGCTGAATAGCTTTAAGTTCTGCAACAGATATAACTAGAAAGTAAATTTCTAATCCCAAAAGTTTCTAAGTTTACAGTGGACTACACACACACACACGCACACACGCACATACATACACACACTCCTCTTTACATAGAAATAAAGAAAATAATCAAAAAATAATAAAGTGACATGGTGGAAAAAGAAAGGATATGTTTCCTTGCCATTGTCAAAATAAACTTTCTAACTCCATAGAGGTTGAGGAAGAGTAGAATTTTTTAATTGCTTCATATCTTTGAACAAGGACTCAGATAAATCAAATGACATTTGAGCTTGTGTTAACTTTGTCTGGCATTTACAAAAAAATGCTTCCAGAGCCATTTTACTACCTGTTTTATTATTTTTTGTTAATCTTAAGAATTGACAATGCTAAGAATCAGAAATGTTCAGAGTATTGTGATCAACATTCATCTTCTTTACTACATTTTTAAAGTGTCATAACTTAGGCATGATGTGTTTGTAGATGAGTGTAATGCACTATTTGAAAATTTTAGCGATTTACTGCAGATTTTAGATACTTCATTCTTAATGGCCCATATGTTCAGCTTAGGTGATCTGTGGCCTCATTTGATAGTACGAGGCACCACGCTTAGAAATTCAACCTAACATAAAAAATTAACCCTGCACATGCAAGAGTTCTTTGAAATCATAATACCTGATTAGCTTCTCCATCTCTGTCATTTGATATGAATTAGGAATCAGATGTTGAATGCCATGGTGTTCTCCAGTGATATTTCCTAAGGTCTCACATACTTCCTTTTGTGAATCAAGGAATATGATTTCTTAATCACTGTGATTAAAAAGACTTTTCATGGTTTCCTGGCAAAGACAATGTCACAGAGACATAAAATTGATTAATTCCAGCATGGGTTCAGATCACTTGAAATGTAGAGTAGTAGGGGTCAAATAAAGTGAGCTATGTACTGGTTAGGGAAAAACAATTTAAATGCTTAAAACTTTTGCATATTTTCTGTCATCAGGGACTTTAAATCACCAAAATTCTATTAGTTTTTGGAGGTGAAAAATAATTTTTGCATTTGAGATTTATATTCAAACAAATGTATATGTGTAAATATGATAAGCCCGTAACAATAATTTCTCAGATGTTTTATTTTGTATCTCAGTGGAAGTTTTCTTTTGATGATAAATTTTAAGTTTATCCATATTGAGTTTTTTTAGGGCTAATTACTTTGAGTTGAAATATAATAATAATCCTAGGCATCTTAATGCTTTTTATCTTAAAGTACTTTTGTATACATACGAACAGGATATATAAATATACACATACACACACACACACACACACACACACACACATCTCTCATTAGCCCTAACAGTCATATGTGGGAGGAAAAGTAAGTGGGTGTTCTTATGCCATCTGATAACATAAATGTATAAAAGTTAAGTTAAATATTCAAAACTTGCAGATAGGAAGTTAAGGAATTGGGACTAGACTGAGAATTTTCAATTCTATGTTAAATCCTCCAGATATCAAAGGAACTGAAATAGGTCATTGTTCTCAAGGCAGCCTATTAAAATTGCTCATTCTTCATTCATTTACCAGGTTATTTATTCAACAGATTGCTAATGAATGCCTACTCTGTACTATCTTTATTAGGATCATCACCAGCAGTGGCACGCAAAGGGCAGTCCCTGCCCTCAGGAGGATGCAGTTCAGTGGGGCAAGCAGTTGTTTACAAATAACTACAAAATGTGAAGTATTAGGGTGCTGACCTAGAGACTACCTTGGGAGGAGGAGGGCACGGCTGATCAGATAGAGAAGTCGGTGCCTTGATGACATCATCACAAAAGTGGTGGTACTTAAACTGAGACCTGAATTCTGAAAAAGACAAGAACCTAGGAAAAAACTAATATAAAAGTCTTAAGACAGAAAAGAGACTTCTTGTCACTACCATGCTGAATTCTTCTGTCAATGGACTCAGATCCTTTTTGCCAGAAAGTATGTTACTTCCCCCAAATTCTCAAAGTGGCACATGTAGTGTAAACACTTAGTAGAAACTCAGGAAGGCCTCCCAGGGTGTAAGCATGCGCTCTACGTGAGCTTGCACTCCATTCCACTGAAGTTGGGAAGTACTGATTTTAAATGTGTTTTCTTTAAAGTTCACACTGTGAACATGCTACTACTGAAGAGTGAAGAAATATTGTGTCTTGCAAATATTTCCCAGATGATAATATCAGTGGTTGGCAAGTATGCTATAGCAAACTCTATCTGGTAGTGATTAGTCACATGTTAATTTTCACAGCAATTTCAACAACTGCTGTGAGCTTATATAGAAAGTAAACTGTCTGCACTCTGTGTCATCATCGAGTCCCATGTGCCCAAGGAGAAAGAGGTTGGTTTGGATGGATCAGATTTGAACTTTGATGCTGTGTTCCTGGGTGGAGTCATCCTCTGGCCAAAAGCAGTAAACAGGGCTCTCAGTGGAGGGTTCCCTGAAAGAGCAGTGATAATGAGGTGTTGGGATGATCTCTCTAAACAGGCCAGAGCCATCTAGCTTTCGTTCTGTAGATGTGTTTTCTTGCTATTGACAAAAGATCACCATCCTGGTCTGAGAAGGATAGGGGCAGGTTGGCCTCCTTCAAGGCAAACCAGACCTTGCTTGTGTAGCTGGTTCATTTTCTCAACTAACATATGGACAAGGATTCCTCCATATCATATTGTCTTCCCTAGTTTGTGAGGTTCCACAATGGAGTTTGTGGCCAAAGTCACAGCTAATAATGCAGTCTAATCTAATCCAATCCAATCTAATAATAATAAGTGACTTCTTTTGTATACTTTATTCATGTTTCCTTGGAGGCCTTTATAGGAGGAGGATAGGTTAAGCCAAGGCAGACCTTGTGTATTCCCAGTTTTCCTATCCAAATAATCTCTTCAGTGCAAGTCCTTTAAAGAATCTCAAACTAAATTTAGGTTAAGATAAAATACATACACCCATGCATAATGCAAACATAGATACATGATATAGAAGGTTGTAATAGATATAAGAAATATCCTTCTAACATAATGTTTAATTTATCTCTCTCCATTGTAACATAAACCAGGAAATTAAGAACACAGCAATAACAAAAAATAAAGAAGCCTTACAAAACTGAGAAGTAGAGGATGACTCTGTTGACTTTTAAAAAAATTTTTTTAAATGTTTTTATTTATTTTTGAGACAGAGAGAGACAGAGCCTGAGCAGGGGAGGGGCAGAGAGAAAGGGAGACACAGAATCTGAAGCAGGGTCCAGGCTCTGAGCTGTCAGCACAGAGCCTGACGCAGGGCTTGAACTCACAGACCGTAGATCATGACCTGAGCCGATGTCAGATGCTCAACCAACTGAGCCACCCAGGTGCTCCATACTCTGTTGACTTTTAAAGTTATAGTAAAGTATAACTCCTGGATTTAAAATCTGAGTTTTGTATTTTATTCAATAGCATTTTTCTTATTTCTCCTGAAATTTCCAGTGGAAAAATAGGCTAATAGAAATACTAACATTTATTGAGTCCTTATGATGTGCCAGGCATATTTTTAAGCATCTTTTGTGTATTACCCCATTTAATCCTCAAAATAATCTGATGAAGTAGGAACAATTTTTATCCCTATTTCTGCAGATGAGGAAACTGAAGTATAGGCTCTAGTTTACTTACCGAGTAAAGTGGCACAGCCAGGACTTGAGCCCTGGGAGACTTACTTAGCCTAGAGGTGCATGGCTAATGACTGTGGTGGTTACGGTAATTACTATGGTAACCACCTGTAATGATAACTGCTATTGTAGAAACAGAGGGAAACTTATTAGTGAAAAAACTGTGTATTTAAAAGAAAAAAACAAAGAACATTTATAGTTTCAATAGAACAGTGGGGCTCATGGAGTCAGATTAGTTCTCTGTGGCTATGCAGGTGATGTGAGACAAAATGAAAACTGACTGAAGGAAAACCAAAACCAAAAAAGGTCATTTCTGGGACCCCTGGCTGGCTCAGTTGGTACAGCAGGTGACTCTTGATCTTGGGGTTGTGAGTTCAAGCCCCATATTGGTGGAGATTACATTAAAAAATAAATTAAAAACCAACAAACGTTGTTTCCAAGAGTTGGAAGACAATGAATAAAATAAATGTGAAGTCAAGGTAAATCTTTTGGAAGTTCATTACAGTCATTTATGAGTCTTGGATATTAGCATCCATGACTTTACTGAGGCTGAGAAATGGGCATTAAGGTTCCTTCCAGCCCAGTAATTTTTACCTAATAAGCTTCATTGCAGTAAAATGTACATACAATAAAGCCAACTAGTTTTAAGTGTACAATTTGATGTGTTTTTTATGAATGAATACAATTGGATAACCACCCCCACAATCATGTTATTGAACATATTCATCACTCTTGATGGTCCTTCCTGCCTCTTTCAGTTCGTCCCTCCCTGGAAACCACTGATCTGCTTTCTGTCAGTATATTTTTGCCTTTCCAAAAATCAATACGAATGGAATTATACATTTTGCAATTTTTGTATCTGGCTTCTTCTACTTAGCATAAAGCTTTTGCAATTTACCTGCGTTGTGTCTGTCAATAGTTCATTGCCTTTTTTTTCATGAATATATCACAATTTGTGTTTCAATTAACTGGTGGATGGAATCTGGATTATTTTCAGCTTCCTCCATTATGAATAAAGCTTCTACAAACACACAAGTACAGCTTTTGTGTGGACATATGCTTTTGTTTCTCCTGGGTACATAGTTTGGAGTGGCATTGCTGGAATGTATGGGAAGAATATGTTTAACTTTATCGGAAACTGTCAAACTGTTTTTCTAAAGTGACCGTTCCATTTTGCATTCCTAACAGCAACATATGACTGTTCCAGTTGCTGCACTCTTCTCCAACACTTGATAATGTCAGTCATTTTAATTTTAGGCATACTAGTGGGTGTATGGTGATTTCTCACTGTGAATCTACCTGCATGTGTTCATTTCTCTGATTACTAATTGTCTTATGTATTTTTCCATATGCTAATTTGCCATTTCTGTATCTCCTTTGATTGTTTCTTCAAATCTCTTACTCATTTTAAAAACTGATTTGATTTATTTTTTTAAAGTTTATTTATTTTGAGAGAGAGAGAAAGAGAGAGGGGCAGAGAGAGACAGAGAGAAAGAGAGAGAGAGAACCCCAAGAAGGCAGCACAGAGACCGACGCAGGTCTCAAACCCATGAAACAGCCGTGAGGTCATGACCTGAGCCAAAGTCAAGAGTCCAGGGCTTAACCAACTGAGCAACCCAGGCACCCCTGAATTAATTTCTTATTATTGAATTGTAAAAGTTCTTTATTCTAGAAATGAGTCTTTTATTTTATATAAATATACACAAATAAATATGTGTATATATTTCACACAAATATTTTTTCTTTTCATTTTTATAATGGTGTCATTTGACAAACATTTTTAATTTTGGTGAAGGCCAGTTTATCAACCTTTTATTTTATGCATCTTACCTTTTTTTGTCCTAGCTAAGAAATTTGTGTCTAACTCAAGATTACAAAAGTTTCTCCCGGAAGTTTTATAGTTTTACCTCTTACATTTAAGTCTATGATCAATAGAAAGGTAATTTTTGAATATGGTATGAAATAAGGTTTGGGGTTCATTTCTTAAAATATACTCATCCTGTTGTTCTGCCACCATTTTTTGAACAGACTGCCCATTTCCCATTGAATATCCTTTTGCTGAAAATCATTTGAGCACATATGTGTGAGTATATGTCTGGACTTGCTATCTTGTTCCGTATGTTTATATGTTTATGCTTATGCTAATTTCACACTGTCTTGATTACAATAGCTTTAGATTAGGTTTTGAAGTCAGGTAGTAAATTGTTTTTATTTTTAAAAATTACTTTGCTAGTCTGTCTTTTGCATTCTACATATCAATTTTAGAATTTGTCAATTTGTAAAAAAAGACCTCTATGATTTTAATTGGGATAGAATTGAATCTGTAGCTCGATTTGGAGAAAACTGACATCTTAAAAACACTGAATCTTTTCATCTATGCACATGGTATATCTTTCCATTTATTTAGATATTTTTAAATTTCTCTCTATGGTGTAGTTTTCGGTGTAAAGATGTTGCACATATTTTGTTAAATTTACACCAATAATTTCATATGCTTGATAGTCTTTCTTGTAAATGCAATTAGTTTTTTAAATTTCCATGTCTAAATTCTTGTTGCTAGTAGAAATATTAATTTTTGTATTCTCACTTTCTATGAAGCAATCATTATTAACTCACATTTTAGCTATTTTTTTTTAGTTTCCATGGGCTTTTCTACATAAACAATCATATTGTCTATAAATAAAGACAGTATTACTTTTTCCTTTCGTATATGTATGCTGTTCAATTTTTCTTTCTGCTTTGTAATACTGACTAGGACCTCTAGTACAATGTTGAATAACGGTAGCAAAATCAAGCATCCTTGCTTTTCTTTATCTTTGTCTGAAATAATTCCATCTTTTACCATTTGGTATGACATACCAATCTGGATAAATCTAGAAAACATGAGCTATATAAACTAGCTGCAGTATAGTGTGACATATGATACAATAAAACTATAATTATGTAAACATTAATACATAGGATATATTTCTATACAGATAGACAGACACATATATAAAATGAATTAAAACATACATAGGAGTGACAAATACCTAGGATGGTGGTTATCTCTGGGAAGCAAAGAGGAGAGGAGAGGAGAGGGGTTGGAAAAAGTTCACTATTCTTCAATTGTATTTGTATTTCTTTCTTTTTTTTTCACTTGAAACAAAACTAAAGGGAAGAGAAAAGAACAAGTAGTGTTTCCATAATTGGAGAAAATAGGAAGAACTTTATAGGCATGTAATTAGTATCATAAGAAATGTAAGCATGAAAAAAACTGGACAGGATATTGTAAGTTTTTTTTTTTTTTTTTGGTGAGTAATGAGAAATAAGATTGACTAATATGTTGGCATGAGAATATGGATATTAGTGAAAACCAAGTAGAATAATTAGATCTGCTACTGTAAGCAAAAGAGAGTCGTTGTAGTTTCTTGCTGTGTTATGAGGATTATATTTCTAGTAAGTTATCATCAAATGAATTATTTGGTCCTGATTGTAAATCTTTATCTGAACCAAGGGATCTGATCTTTTTAGAGGGCCTAGCTGAACAGGTCACTTAAATGTATAAAATTGGAAGGAGATTAAGACCACAGAAAATGGGGCTAGTAGCTAGCAAATGTATGCCTTTCAACATTTTTAAATTCAAATCTAAATGTTTTGTTTGCCCAACAAAATATTCTTGCAGAGGGAGTTATAATGAAGACAGTAAGAGCGTATCATACACAAGTCATCTGTCTCTGTAAAAGTAACATCAATACATACGACTATCTTTTGTTACCAAGCATTCTGAGGTAAACTGAAGTGTGATTTGACATTTAATCACGCTGAATGTGTACTGTGTGGAGAGCAGTGAACACACACATTGGTGTTCAAAGATATGATTCGACTAGCACGGTGCTCTATAAAAGCTTATATTTCAATTAGGAGTTAAAAATATAGGCATTAAAACTTAGCAAGCAAAACAAAGTAGTATGAATAAACATATGTGTTCTATGTTTCCTTTATATTCTTTGTTACAAAATATGTACAAGTACAAAACTAGAAAATAGAAGCACAATTTTGATTATGTATACCTTGTGTGAAAGATAACTGCTCATCAATATATTTCGTGTTTTATTGAGAATTTCAGATGTTAAAAATGTTAATTTAACTTTCTGTTACTAATTATGAAATTTTTAACTTTTAGGGCAGTAGTTATGATGTCTCAGTAAAGCAATAATATCTAAATCAGAAAATTTCATTGTTTATTCCATGCAACACTGAGTGAATTTCCTTGTTATTGATAAATCTATAGCCTTCCATTCTGAAAAATGTATAATCTTAGGTAACATTTAATAACTCTTATGATTTATTGATATAGTTTTTGTAATGTGAATGCTGTGTTAAAATAGGGAAGTATTTCTGTGGCTATGGACATACTTCAAAGGTTAGTTTTTATTATTTTTGTCTAATTCACAGGGAGTGTAGTATTTAAAATATGACTCAATTCTTCTAGATTTTCCTTTTGAGGTTTTCCATGGTAAGTTTAAAAATATATGTACCTCATCTATTTTAAATAACCACATTAGAACTCTGATTATAGCATTTTATGATAAGGGACTCTTTGCCATTTTAAGAAGCAGTCCTCTCTTAGCTTTCTTTAGGGAGATGAATGTGTGCAAATCAATAAGAGAATTTTCAGAAGATACAAGTGTACAATCTATCTGTTTCTTAGTTTTGCTAATGAATTACAATGAAGTCTTAAGTAGAGTATATACTGAATATATGGAATATAGTCAGAATTGCTTTTTGTTGTGAGGATGACATTTAATTTAATATTTGGAAGGAGAGAAATAGAAGATAAGAGCAACAATTTATGAAAATTCAGTGTACAGGAAGAAATTCAATAATCATGTGTTAGGGAGAATAGGTTTACAAACAGAGGTTGTACCATGGAATAAAATCAAAAGGAATGAAATTTCACAGCTATGGTTTGCCATCACAAAAGTTAAAAAAAAAAAAAAAAAGCTCTTCATGTTTTACATTTACCTAGTGTTAATATTAGGGGAAAAAGCAGAGCATAAGGGCAATAATCACCATTAATTGAGCATATGCAATTTAGTGAATGGTTTCAATTTTGGACATATTAGAGCTCTCTGAGGATCATCCAAGTGAAGATGTATAGGAGGCAGCTACCAAATACACTCAGGCACACAAAGTCAAACACATCTTTCAATGTGGAAGAGAAATGGGAATATATAGAAAGATATATCATTATATGGATAGTGATGGAAACTGAGTGTTCTGATGACAGGACCCATGTCTTATGTTTTTATTTTTCCCTATTGCACCTGGCCCATAGCAGGAACTGAGAAATAGTTGTTGAATAAATGGCATATAGATCCTTGAATCTGTATAGCAAGATTCCTACTCAACAGAAAGAGAAATAGCATTGCCAGAGAATTTGTCTCTTTTCTATCAAGTTATGTAGATTCCTAACATATATTTTCTAAATCAGAAGTTTGCAAACATTTTGGTCCTAGCACCTTTTACACATACAATTATTAAGAACCCCCAAAAGCCTTTGTTTTTATGTATTATATGTATTGATTATCCACACTAGAACTTGAAAATGATAAAATTTAAAATATTTGTTTATTAATTCACTGAAAATCATAATAAACCAATTACATTTTGATATAAATAATGTTTCAATGAAAATGATTATTTTACAAGAAGAAAAAGTTTTATGAGAAGAACAGTGTTTTTGACACTTTTACAAATCTCTTTAATGTGTGGACTAATAGAATAGAGCTTGCATTCTCATTTCTATTGCATTCAATCTGTTGCAATTTGAAATTCTAAGTGAAGAATATTGAAAAAAATCTGGTCTCTCACAGATATGTAGTGAAAGGGAAGAGTATGCTTTTTATTATTTTTTTAATGTTTATTTATTTTTTGAGAGAGCATGAGCCCTAGAAGGGCAGAAAGAGAGGGGGATAGAGGATCCGAAGCAGGTTCTGGACTGACAGCCGCAAGCCTGACACAGAGCTCAAACTCAAAAACAGTGAGGTCATGACCTGAACCAAAGTCAGGTGCTCAACTGACTGTGCCACCCAAATGCCCCGAAAGAGAAAAGTATGTTAATAGCTTTTTTAGATTATCATTGATACCATACCACAATTTGACAAATATTATTTCATAAAGGTTAGTTCCAATCTAGAATCTGAGACTATATCATTCAACTTAAAATCTATTGGTCTATGTTGTGCTTTGAATGAATCCTTTAACTATGAAAGATTTTGAAATTTTTCAATAACATTGGCTCACTGAGTTACACATCTGTTTCAACTGTTGGAACATTTTGTTACATAATACCAACATTATATTTGTTTTTTTAAATAAAGTTTATTTATTTATGTTGACAGAGAGAGCATGAACGGGGAGGGGCAGAGAGAGAGGGAGAGAGAGAACCCCACATAGTGCAGAACCCGATGCAGGGTTCGAACCCACGAACCATGAGATCATGACCTGAGCCAAAATCAAGAGTCTGACGCTTAACTGACTGATCCACTCAGTGCCCCAACATTATATTTGTTAATATCACCATCAATATAATCAGAAAGTCTGATCAGAAATAAGTCTGATAAGAGTTGTGGGGGATACTGATTTTTACTTGAAAGCTCAAGATTTATCATCGGCCAAAATTTCTAACAGGTTTACTTTGTTCATTTTTGAGAAAAAACTTCCAAATACCCAAGTCCTGTAATTGTGGTTAATCTGTCAGTAGTTTTCCAAGTAAAAATGCTGTGCCATTTACAAGGTGCCTAGTTCCACTCCCAACTGGAATGATCACATTGGTGCCCCCGTCACCTCATCTTCCTGGAGTCAAACATCATCCTGTCTGTGACAGAAGTGCTCTGTGTGTACTTTACATTTCATCATGCAAGTTATTATGAAGATTTTTATTCCAGTCAAGACATTAAAAATCAATAAATTTTACTGCTTCATCAAAGCTATTCCTCAGCGAAACTGTTTTTTGGGTTTTTGTTTTTGTTTTTGTTTTGTTTTGTTTTGTTTGGTTTGGTTTGGTTTTTTTTTTACTGCAAGTGTGTAGCAAAGAGGAATATACTGACAACTAGTATAGCTTGGCTCCACTGCCTTCTTCATGCTAAGATATCAGCAGTTTTACCCTCCAATGCCTTTTTTTTCCCTTTTATTTTAACCATCAGTGCAAATATCAATATAGTAGAAGAGGCAAATACAGCTTTAATAATGCTATGAAAATAGTTTCTACCTAGTGGATCACCTGAAAGGGGACCCTGAGAGGCATTCGTCTAAATAATATCTCTGCATAAGTATTGTATGAGGAAGTGTTGTATGAGGAAGTATCTCTGCATAAGTATTATTGTATATGTAAGAGGAAGAAAAAAGTATTGTGCAAGTAAGTAAGTAAATGCTACTGTTAGAGAAGCAGCTCAAACATTATTTCATCATATAATTTCTTTAAGGAATATCAAGGTAGAGAAGATGTTATGTTTAGCTATGGTTGGATTTCCTCTTCATTTTCACACCAGGTTTCTTCCCTTCCCTTCCCTTCCTTTCCCATCCCTCCCCTTCCCCTTCCCCTTCCCCTTTTTGTTTGTGATTGAAATCTAGTTATGTATAATTTTAAAAACTTGTCAAAAGGTTCAGTGTAAGGTATCATATGAAAAGTGGATAATTTTCACAGCACCTGCACTGAAAAATTAGTCTCCGTCCTGGGATATTACCCTGTATGTCTTCAAATATTAAAAAATGAAAATGGTAGGGGTGTCTGGGTGGCTCAATCCGTTAAGTATCTGACTTTGGCTCAGGTCATGATCTCGCAGTTCGTGGGTTCGAGCCCTGCGTTGGGCTCTGTGCTGACAGCTCAGAGCCTGGAGCCTGCTTTGGATTCTGTGTCTCCCTCTCTCTCTGCCTCTCCCCTGCTCATGCTCTATCTCTCAAAAAATAAAAGAAAACGTTAAAAAATTTTTTTAATTAAAATGGTAGACATTTTATTGGATCTGCATTACAATACATTAAACTATAAAATCTTTATATGGGAGAATGGCTTTTTAAACTGCCAATCAGTTGCATCCGTCCACTAAAATCTTGCTACATATGACCTAGACTCAGTTTTGCACTAGTCTATTTTTCAGATACTAAAGATTTTACACTTTATTTTTCAGAGCATATTTTCATTTAGTGTGTGCCACAAACTGAGTTAAGGGTGTCATGACACGCATCACATGTTTGAAGTGGGTTTTGTTTTGGGCTCTATCCATGGCCATGGTGATCTGCAGTGTATACATATTGTTTCAACAAATTTGTGTTGAATATCCACTGCATGCAAGAGAGAAGTTCAGTCTCTGTGAGAAAAAAATGAAGATATGTAAGATAAATTCCCTCCCACCAGGCAGCTTGAAACCTAGTGGAAAGTCAACCACTAAAAATTGCCAATTATCAAGATATATCAGAATGGATTAGTGACTAGGATTAGTAATAGAAGTATACACGGATAATTGTTCTGTGGGAGCCCAGTGGAGGGAATGATGCATTCTGACTGGGAAATTTAGGGAAAGGAGAAATAGCATTTGGCCAGGTTTTATAGGAGCAAGTTAGATTTCACTGGGTGAAGATGGGGTTTGTGGGTTACATTCTAGGCAGAAAAAGAGAGCAGGAGTGTAGGCACAGAGAAGCAAAATATTGGCATGTTTGGTAATGGCAAGTTGTCAGTGGGACACAGTGGGACACAGTGGGAGAGGTAGTTGAGCGGGTGGTCTTTTAAGTAGTGGCATGTGTGGTTCTGGTAGGGCGATGGTAATGAGCAGAGGTTAATCCTTGAAATGTTCACCCTAGATCTTTTTTTCTTTCTCCAGATTTATTGAGATATAATTGTGTACATTTAAGGTGTATAGCATGAAGATTTGATATATGTATGTATTTCAAGGTGAAGACCATCGTAAGATTAGTTAACACCAGTTTTGTGTGTGTGTGTGTGTGTGTGTGTGTGTGTGTGGAGAACTTTGAAGATCTACTCTCTTAGCAACTTTCAAATATTCAATACACTATTGTTAACTTGGTCACGTGGCTATGCGTAAACAACATCTTGGGGCACAGGGCGGCCTAGTCTGTTAAGCTTCTGACTCTTGATTTCTGCTCAGGATGCTCAGGTCTTGATCTCATGGTTTGTGAGCTTGAGCTCCATATCAGGCTCTGGGCTGACAGCTCAGAGCCTGCCTGGGATTCTCTGTCTCCCTTTTTCTCTGCCCTTCCCCATCCCCGCCCCCCTCCTGTCCCTTGCTCACATGCATATTCTCTCTCTCTCAAAAATAAATAAATAAATAAATAAATAAATAAATAAATAAATAAATAAAACTTATCTTATAACTGGATATTTGTACCCTTTAGATCACCTTCATCCATTCCCTCCTCTGCCTCCAGCAAGCACCAATCTACTCTGTTTCTGAATTTTGTTTTTTTCAGATGCCACATACAAGTAAGATGATACAACATTTGTCTTTCTTTCTCTGACTTATTTCACTTAACATCAAGTTTCATCCAGGGTTATAAATGGCAGGATCCCCTTCTTTTTTAAAGTTGAATAATGTCCCCTTATATATTATATATTATATACATACCATGTTTTCTCTATGCATTTATCCATCAGTGGATGCTCAGGGTTGTTTCCATGTCTTGACTAATATAAATAATGCTGTAATGAACATGAGAATGTATCTCTCTGATATAGTGATTTCATATCCTTCAGATATATACCCAGAAATGGAATTGCTGGATCATGTAATAGTTTTATTTTTAATTTTTTGAAATACCTTATATTGTTTTCTACCTAGGCACTTAAAAAATACCAACTGTAGGGACACTGGATATTTTAGGATTATTTTACAGTTATGAAACATGCCTTCAAAATTCTCTTCTGTCTTGGCTCTTCAATCTCTGATGGTATATGGTTTTCTGAGCACATCCAGTGTGGATGCTTTCTAGCCAGATATAAGATTAAAAAATGAGAAAGTAATATTAAAAAATTTTTTTCTTGGGTTAGTTTCATTTCAAAGGTTTGATCTAATCACCACAGCAATCCTAATACTACTGGTAATAATGCATGCACTATCTCATTTACTCCTTACCTCTATCTATTGTGGACAGTCTTGGAATCCTCTTTTCAAAGATGAGGGAGGAACTTCATCTCAGAGAAGTAGGTGGCAGAGCTGAGATTTAAATCCACTCCTAGCTCTCATGCCATACTGCTTCCTATAGTCTTGTGGAAGTGGTTCCTATTATTATATCCTCTGTTGATAAATAAGGAAACTAAGGTACAGGGAGATTTAAATAATTTGCCTGTTTCATATGCTTTCACAAGTGGCAAAGCTAGGATTTTAGCTTCTGTTTGCTGTGTCTGCAAAGCCTTTGTTCTTTTCATGACATTATTGCTGTCAGCTTGTGTTGGACTCGTCTTACTTCCTGAGGACATTTCAGTTCTCCCACATATGAAACTACAGTCATAAGAAAAATCCTGGCTTTTTCTCAGGGTTCACAGAAAGAAAAGCAATTGATGCTTTACAAATTGTACAAATACACAAATTGTATATTAAGTTCATCTCTGAATTACACAAAGCTATTGTATGATAGGTCTCTCATCAGAAGACCAAATGCTTGGACATTGATTTCTTCCATTTGCAATCAGAGTTTTTTCTTTTTTCTTTTTCTTTCTTTCTTTCTTTCTTTTTTTTTTTTTTTTTTTTGGTAGTCTAGTTTAGTGATTTCCATGCATTGAAAGCAGCCCCATTAGAGCAACTTGGGAACATTGAACACACACACTGACACACACACAGACATGTTCCTGGAACTGTGATTTCGCAGGTACCAGGTGGTGCCCAGTAATCTATTTTCTAAAAGCTTCTTGGTTGAGGCAGTATAGTGTAGCGGTAAAAAGCTGGTCTTAGAGCCAGATCTAATTAGCTTTATTCCCAGCTATATAACTTTGGCAAGTTAGGTAGCCTGTCTGTGCTTCAATGCACCATCTATATTTGAGTTCCCTACGTACTGTGGTTGTTATGTGCAGCAGGGTTTGAGAAACACAGGTCTAGAAGATATGATAATTTAGATGGATATCAAGAGGTGGGTGAGGAAATTGCATGAACTTGAAGTATTCTTCCCTGGTTACGTGAAGAGAAAGAGAACTATAACTGAATATACCCAGTGCTGTTGCAGAGCCCGCTTATATTCAGTATTCATCGTTCAAATACTATAGTAAAGCAGCTTAAGTTTAGCCCTATCAAATTAAAATCAGGGTGATTTAGGTGTAGAATAAACTGAAGTTCATTCTTAAGATGCTTACAACACAAGTGCTTAGTAAGCACATTAATATTGCAATCCAACTGCATGAGGGGCATTTGACCGAATTAAATGAAAAACAACACAACAACAATTCTTAATTACCTTGCAGCATATACTTGTATGCAATTACACACACAGCTTTTCCTGGCAGCGAATCTATTTAGCAATGCTTTTATAGACTATAGGACCTTGGAGCTCATTAAAACCTGACAAGTGGTTCATTTCTATAGTGAAGAAATTGAATACCAGAAAGGCTAAGATGACTATATAAAACCTCACAACTGGTTAGTTGCCAAATCAAGGCTAGGAGTCAGACTTTAAAATTTTTTGTTCTAATCAAGATTATAGTAAAATTAGTTTTTATTAAAGTAGTTCCAACAATTCAGACCATTCAGTCTGCCAGACTGGCTGGGAGATGCTGTGTTGTAGGAGAAAGAAAACAGGCTTGGAGTTTTTCAGACCTCGGTTGAAAGGCTCTCTCATTTACTAGACGTGTGGCAGCGTACATAACTTTCCTTTTCTGAGCTTCAGCTTTCTCCTCTGTAACTGTAGATTACAATAAAATTCACCCTTGTTATTCATGGGTGTAGCATTTGTATGTTCCTGTATTTGAGAGCAACTTCCAAGTTCCATGATGTGTAGCAAACCATGCACTTCAGAGAAGTGAATTCCTTAGCTAATGACTGAGGATAATCAACTCTGCAGATTTTCTTTTGAAACTATAAAAATCTCTATCTCTTTATTTAAAAATAAGCTTGAAAAGAAAGTCAACTGGTGGTGATGATGGAAAAGAAGAGAAATGAGAGGAGATCTAATAAAGTCATGTTCCGTAGCAGATAGAGAAGGTTGGCATATATTAAAGAGTAGAATATCAAATTCTATACTGGTTCAGATCCAAGATATGACTGATTCTGCCATAAGTTCCATATGCAGAAACTAAAGGAAGTGATTCCTGAAACTGTTTCAGTAAATGCTGTCATCTTTGCAAAATAACTCAAAGAAAATCAAGCTTGAGTGCAAATTGAAATTTAGGTTATACTGTGAAGATACACGCAGGAAACAATTGAATTAAACATGATGTGGTTTTAAAAACCAGAAGCCTGCCCACAAATTTCCATATTTGAAAATGTAGCAATTTGGAAAAGTATTGGAATATATTGCTAAAAAATGTAACTACTACAACTACCTAATAGTTATGAGGATCATGAGATAAAAAATATACATCTAGCACATTGTCTAGTATATACCTTTCATCAATAATTATTATTATTTCTCTATTTAATCTGTACAAATAAATTTTACCATATAGGCAAGTATAAAGTTTATATTTGCTATCATTTTCTACATAAAGGATTAATCAACTGCCCTTATTAGTTTTCTCACTAAACTAACTCATAACTTCCCCCACTTTCAACTTCTCATTTTCATAGTAAAAGTTAAAGCACACTTCACTATAGGGAGATATTAGAGTGGTAAATGTTTAGCCTTAGTATTGTCCTTAGAATTTTCTTGAAAAAAATTCAGTTTTATCTAACTGTTGCTTTATTGGTGGCCAATTACAAAGTTTGGTATTTTCACTACAACAGCATCGCTGCTTGAAATTTTAAGTGACCAAGTGTGATAGCTGGTCAGTGTACCTACCTGCCGTAACAGGAGGCATCAGGACAAATCTACTCTGCAAAACTCACCTGTGGCAACAGGAATCTTTCAGCACCCTTTCCTGATCTTTCAAATCAAGAATCGCTGAGTTTGAGTCAGAGATAATATAGTTTTCCTTCCAAACCTATCAGACTAAGATAGGCAGTATAAATGACTTGTTCAAGGTCATGGAAGGAGTGCTTATTTGAGTCTGGACTTGTGACCTGGGAGCCACCATTAGTGTTAGATATTAAGCACGGAGTTCCCTGTTTAGCATTAAAAGCTTAGTTTAAGAAAGAAAAAAAAATTTTTTTTAAGTATGCATAAAGTACCTGCATTTTATTCAAACATTTGTAAACGGCCATTGATCTTTTTGGCAAAACTAATTCAATTTGACTTGATAGGAGTTATATCCTAGTGAATAAAAAATGGCCTATGTTAATAGTCAGAGATGATGATATCAGCCTGTGGCATGGTGTTCAGTGAAGCATCTCCTATGATTGATATCAGCTCAGGTCTTGGGAAGCATCTTTATTGTTCAGGAGTTAGGTAAACAGCATGTTAATTGTGTGACTAGTTGTTTTCATCATCCTTAACGTTGCCTGGCATTTATTTATGTGAGCAGTGTATAGTTTGGAAAGGTGCTTTGGGATCTCTCAGGGTGAACAATGCTGTATAAATGTAAGCCACCATAATTATTAAAAAAGGTATAGGTCGTATTAAACTAGAGTTAGAAACAAACATCAATAAAAACTACAAGTAATTATATAAAGTGATTATATAAAGCAGTTGTGGGAGAATTAACAGTCTGAAAAGGCAATGGTGAGAGGTGATTTCACTACAAAAATTGAGAGAAATAGTTTAAAAAATTTTTTTAATGTTTATTTATTTTTGAGGGGCGGGCAGAGAGAGAGGGAGACACAGAATCCGGAGCAGGCTCCAGGCCCTGAGCTGTCAGCACAGAGCCCGACGTGGGGCTCAAACCCACGAGTAGTGAGATCATGACCTGATCTGAAGTCAGATGCTTGACTAACTGAGCTACACAGGTGCCCCAAGAGTGATAGTTTAAATCTCTTGGGAAGAATTACTCTAAAACACCAGTGTTAAATATTAGGTGACTAAGCAGGACACCATGATCTTAAAAGAAATGTAAGATACAATGGGGTGAATATTACATGTTTACACTCTAGTAGGACACATTGTGTTTTCATGAATGGCATGTATGTGCAACACAATTTTGAGTAACTTTGGAAGTAAACTTCAAGGGGATTCAGTACAATTCCCAACTGCTGCTCCTATTGCCAATATTTTATTACAACTTGTGGCATCAGAATAGAAAGGGAAAGGGGGATAATATAGCTTCTGTTTCCATAAAACTGTTTCCAAAAGACATCATTTCTTTTTCTTTTTTCTTTTTTCTTTTTTTGTTTATTTTTGAGAGAGAGAGAGAGCACAAGCTCAAGGGTGCAAGTCAGGGGAGGGGGGTGGAGAGAAGGAGACAGAGGATCTGAAGCAGGCTCTGTGCTGACAGCAGAGAGCCTGATGTGGGGCTTGAACTCAGGAACCCGTAAGATCATGACCTGAGCTGCAATGGGACACATAACTGACTGAGCCACCCAGGCACCACTAAAAGACTTCATTTCTGTTTGAAAAGGAAGTTGCCAAAATATGCATTGTACAAGAATTAGATATGATAATAATGAGTCATTTTAAAATTAGTGGTTGATATGGAGCATGTCCTAATCCTTCTTACCTTCCCTTGACAGACTCTTTGGAAAATTGGTATACACTGTGTCCACACTCTCTATTTCCCTCCTTAGTGCCTAGAATCTGGTTACTTCTCCTTTCCTTTCATTTCCTACCACTGTTTCCTTCAGATCTGATTTCCACATTGCTAGAGGCTATGAACGTTTGTCTTGCTCATCCAGAATGACCTCTTTGAACTATTTGAAATGCTTAACTTTCTTTGGTGTTTCTCTTCATCAATTTCTTTGGATCTCCTCTTCTCTCCCTCTTCCTCCTTTTCCTCATCTGTTCCTCTAGCAATTTTTTGTGGTCTGCCTACTGCTCTCCCCTCAATTTAGGGTTTCGCAGGATTCTATGCCAGTACCTCTGTTCTTTCTACATAACATCCCCACCCTACCCCCACCGTAACCTTGACCATTCCCATGGCTTCAGTTACCTCTTCTATATAGTTAAGTCCTGTATCTCTGACCTAGACCGTTCTCTTATCTAGCTGCTGTATTCTGCATGGATCCACTTAGATCTTGAACCCATCAAGTTCAAAATTAAGTTTATAACTTCTCACTCCAAACCTATTCCTTTGCTCAAATTTCCCATCTACAGCATCCGCCTAGTCCTCTAAATCAGAAATCTTGAACCAGTTTAGATCCCATTCCCTACATGCAGTGTTTCACCAGTACTGAAATATATCCTAAATCTGTTCTCTCCCATAGATCTCTCCCACCTTAACTGAAGCTATTAAAATTTCTTGCCTGGATTATTGCAATAACATCTCATTTCCCTATTTCAAGTTGGCTCTCTTGTCAGTGTATCCTCCATAGAGCAGCCAGAGGGCTTGTTTTCAAAACATTTATCTCATCACAGTTTTCTCTTGCTTAAAGTCACTAAATGGCTCCCAACAGCTTTTAGCATCCTGTCCCAAATCCTTGGCTCGCACATCACATCCTCCCTGAAAAGGTTCTTTTATTCTTTTTCCACAAGTGCCCCTCACTCTGAGGATGCTGGACTGTGATTCTGTAGATTAATCATGTTATATCACATCTTTGTGATCACTCATATGTTGTCCACCCCCCCCCCCCCATTATTTAAAAGAGAATTCTCCTGTCTTTGACGTGTTACCTTTTCCTCCTCATTTCCAAATTCAGTTCAAGGGTCATCTCTAGAAAGCCTTTCCTGACTTGGGCTCATCCTCATTTGCATTAGTCTGATTTCAGTGTTCCTCTTCCATGTCCCTTAATCAGTAGGTTACACTCACTCTGCAGCAGTTGAATTGCAAATTTACTTGTTTGCCTCTTCCTAGACTCTAGTTTTCTTGAGGATAGGAATCATGAATTATTTGACTTTATATCCCATGGTTTGGTTTAGTGCTTCATAAGTTCTATCCAATAAATGTTTGCTAAATGAGTGAAAAAATTAATGGGCATTGGGAATGACTGTTTTGTAAGTCTGGCAATTGGTCAAGAAGGGAATGGAGAAATTACATGCTAGTGAATATTTAGTGTTAAATTTAATATCATGTGAGTGGTTATCTTTAGAGGGAAATGAGAAAGACTATATTTTATTGAAGTGGTACTAAGTTGGAACATAATTATGAATCTCTAAGAAACTTGACAGCATTGCTGTAATGACATTTCCCAATCAGACGAATCTTTGGATATTTGTAAATATGAACATATTTGTTTTCCTATAGAAAAGCTATTTAGAGTAGTGATGGATTGCACTTTTTTGTTTCTGTTAAGATATTTTGACATCATGTAGCCTCAGAGATAAAGAGTAGCGAAGGTTAGAATTATTTAGGACACTTTATCCCCTAAATATAATGGGAGGGACATAAAAACATCCAGATTGCAATTATAGACTCATAACATTGACACACATAATTAATGAATGACCTTGTCCAAATTACAGGATGGACTGAATATATCAAACACAGCAAATGGAAATGCTTTTGCTTGGCTCAGTGGGCTATGTTTACAAAGTCTAGGACATTTTTGAATCCTGTTTTGGGGGGTTATGTTTACACATCATTTAAGCAATTGAAGATAAGCTAGAATTCCAATAGGTGCATGGCTGTAAAGGTGTTACACATTTCCAATTAATGAGAAGGGCCCACACGTGCACACATGTTGTACATTAGGTTGTTTTTGATTTACCACGGCACATTTTGGTGGAGGCCTTCCTGGACCCTGGTTCCCAAAGAGATCACAGAATTGCTGTTCATATTGCCCAAAGTAAGCAGAGTGGTGCTCCATGTGTGAACATGCTCAATTTGTGCTGAGCCACAAGTCTTCTGTACCCAGAGCTTACATCAGCCTTCTGGAAGAACTGAACATTAACAATCTGTGCACTTCTGTTTAAGGTATTGTATACAAATATTGGGATCTTCTGGTTCTTGAATCAGATTTAGCATTAGCAAGGCTTCATTCCCATCCGGGGAAAGAAAGACAGTTAGTGCCCAGGTGTCCCTGTTTCTGCCTCAAGCTTTTTAGTGTTCCGGAGAATCCATTTCCCCGCAGGTGCACAAATGGGACTCACATTGTCTCCATCTGTGTCTTTTATTCTGTGTCTTTCTTTGTTCTTGTGACTAGAGCTTTTGAATTGTGGGTGCCATCTAAAAAAGAATCTTTGCTATTTCTAGGTTTGAGTATGTTGTGAGGGTGGGGCTTTACAATACTGAACAGGTTTCATTCTGAAAAATAAATAATTCATTAGAATCTTGGTAATAATATGGTGTCCTTTGTATATGAAGAAGATGACAACAGTCTGTTTGCTTAATCAATTATTTTCTTAGGAAAAATTCTTAGACATGTAATCACTGCTTTTAAGATTCTTGATAGATGTTACCAAATTGTCCTACGTTGTTATACACGCAATAGTGGTGGGTAAGTTGACCTATCTTTTTGTACATTATCAAAACTAAGTATTATTATTATTTTTTATCTGTATCAATACCAGACGTTGGGGCACCTGGGTGGCTCAGTCGTTTAAGCATCCGACTTCAGCTTAGGTCCTGATCTTGCGGTTGAGTTTGAGCCCCGCATCAGGTTCTGTGCTGACAGCTGGGAGCCTAGAGGCTGCTTTTGATTCTGTGTCTCTCTCTCTCTCTCTCTCTCTCTCTCTCTCTCTCTCTGTCAAAAATAAATAAACATTAAAAAATTTTTTAAATAGCAGATATAAAATTTATTTTATTGTTTTAGTTTGCATATCTTTCATTCCTAATGAGCCTGAAGGTTTTTATATACTAATTAGCCAATTGTATTTATTATTTTGCAAATTGCTTGTTCATTACTTTGCCTATTTTGGGGGGTATTCCCCTGTTTCCTATTGATTGGTTAGAATCTCTTTTGGACTGAGTACATTAACCCTTCATCTGGCATATATTTTACAACTTTATTTCTATAGTTCATTCTTTCATGTATGGTGTAACTTGCCCGACAGCACTTTAAAGAAATTATAAGGTAACCTCCATCGAGATTTTTTTCTCTACTTTCTGTCTTTGTGTTATGCCTAGAAATGTGTTTTGACAGTCCTAAGGAAAATCTCCTGGGAGAGGCCTGGGTTCTCCAAAAATATTACCTTTCAATGAGGCTTTTCTTTTTGTACTCCAAACTCTCAACTAAATTGTTTGTAATCTGAGTACCTCAAATTGTAAGTCAAATGATGCGAATTTATTGTAGTACTCTAGTTTGAATTAAGATCAGTGTTATTTTGGATTAGAATTAGATTTTAGTGGAACGGTTTCAGAGGATTGTCCATCACTTGTACATGTAGGGGCCAGCCTGTGAATGTTTGATCGCTTATAGGAGGCATGGCTACTCTGAGTTAATTCCAGGAGGCAGGGAAATAGCTCTCTGCTCTTCTTTCTGGGACCAACAGAAACATACATGTACACATGCATGCATGCGTACACACATGCGTGTATTCTGATCTCTGCCATCACAATTCTGGAATGCTATTTCTCGTCTCATCTAGTGAGATGAACCCGGCCTTTCTCCTAGATGTACAACAACCTTGTACCTACTTGTATTCCATTCCTGTTTTTCCTACATTCTCCAGCTCGTATACAGCAATCACTGCTTGAAGACTATCAAAAATCTTTCTCTTTGCTGAGGCTGGAGACTCCCACCGCTGCCTCTAGGGGTGCAGATCTCAATAAGTCCTTTTGTTTTACTCATATCTGATGGGTTTATAGTCTCCATCATGTCTTGTTCACACTGAGATCTTTCAACTAGGAAATTAGTTTTAAACTAGACTAAGTCTATCTATTTTCAGAATTATCAAAAAATATATTTTTTCTTGTAGCTTTTTCATGATTCATTCTTTTATAATAAAGTGTTGAATTCATCCTCGTTTTATATTGTAAGATATGAAGTAGACATCTAACTTTTTAATTTATGTATAGCCAACATCGTTTATAGAAAAAGCCATCAAGGTTTTCAGTGATTTGAAAAGGCCATTTTAATCAAATTCTATATTATTACATTTTCTGGATCTGTTTATAAA
This sequence comes from Panthera uncia, assembly GCF_023721935.1. Taxonomy (NCBI): domain Eukaryota; kingdom Metazoa; phylum Chordata; class Mammalia; order Carnivora; family Felidae; genus Panthera; species Panthera uncia. Next base: position 138,142,457 of record NC_064816.1, on the reverse strand, counting down.
TTTTCTGTCCCACTGATCTGACTATCCATTTTTTTGTGTGCTAGTACAACTGCTGTTTTAAATATTATAGTTGAATTTATGTATGTTAATATCTGGTAGAATGAGCTGTCATTAGGATGAGTTTCAAAATTTTCTTGGCTTTTTCTTATATAATTAGGTATATTGCATAAAGTTGCTACAAAAAACTGAATTAAGATTTTCTTTAGAAATAGGCTGAATCGGGGCGTCTGGGTGGTTCAGTTGATTAAGCATCTGACTTGGTTTTGGCTCAGGTCATGATCTCGCAGTTCGTGAATTTGAGTTCTGGATCAGACTCTGCTGGAGGAGCAGAGCCTGCTTGGGATTCTTTTTCTCTTTCTCTCTCTGTCCCTCCCTCTCTCTCTCTCAAGATAAATAAATAAACATTTTTTTAAAAAAAGAAATAGGCTGAATTTACAAATCGGCTTGGGGAGAATACTGGATCTGTACTAGGTAGTAATGCAAATTCTTTTTATTCAACTTATGTGGGGCTCTCAATAATATATTACCAGTTTTTGATATAGTTCTGGAAAATTCTCAATAAGTTTATTTATGAGCATTTTATATTTGCTGATGTTATTATTAAAGGGATCTCTTCCCCATAGTATTTTAAGGTGATTATTATAAGTGTATTAGAAAGTTATTAATTTTTTTACATAAGGATTTTGTAAGTGGCACTTTTATTTACTATCTAAGTGCTTCTAATGGAATATCAGATGATTCAATTATCTTTTAAAGCCAAAATTCACGTTAGAAAATGGGGATAATTTAGTCTCTCCCTTATTTATATTATTTTAGTTCTTTTATTTGTCTTGTTGCATTGGTTAGGACATCCAGAATGGCATGCAACACTGATTGTAATACTGGGCATCTTTGTTTTGACCCTGACATAATGAGAATGACTCTAATATTACATTTTAGGGGGATATAAAGCTTGTTTTTGATCTCTGATAGTTACTGTTGACTAGGCCAAAAACAATTTCTAATTTAAAATATTTCTGAAAACATTATCCATATGAATTTTGTCAAATGACCTTTGTGTCACTGACTTACAAAACAGTGTATATTTTGACTTATACTTTATTAATGAACTTATTAAAGTAATTTTTTCCTTTGTGTCTTTTTGTGTAACAAAACTCTTTAGATATGTATGGTATATTGTTCTTTTATTATAATGCTAGATCTAATGATTACTTAATATTTAGTATTTTTAATATTTAGTATTTTACTGAGAATTTTATACGTTAATATTCATAAGTGAGATCTAGTTGTAGGACTTTTTAATGTTTATTTATTTTTGAGAGAGAGAGAGAGAGAGAGAGAGAGAGAGAGAAAGATAGAGAGACAGAGTGCGAATGGGGGAGGAGCAGAGAGAGAGGGAGATACATACAGAATCTGAAGCAGGCTCCAGGCTCTGAACTGTCAGCACAGAGCCCGACATGGGGCTTGAACCCATGAACAGTGTGATCACAACCTGAACTGAAGTCGGACGCTTAACCCACTGAACAACCTGGGCTCCCCATGACTCTTTTTTTTTTTAATCTTTTTCCTGGGGCACTTGATTCTTGATGTCGGGGTTGTAAATTTGAGCTCTGTGTTGAGTTTAGAGATTACTTAAAAATAAAATTAAAAAAAAATAAAACGTTTTTCCTAACAAGTCATTTTTTTTTTAGCTAGGAAGAAAAAAAAAAACATAGCTCATCGCAAAACGTATAGCCTGACATTAAAATACATTATTATATTATGATGTCAATTTCATGTGTATTATATATAATAAAGTGAAGGAAATAATTTAACAAAGTAAAAGCAAGAAAAATATGTGCTTTGTTAATCTTTCTTTTGTTACACTTCCACTCAGCCAAATCAGTGTAAAAATGTTTTTTAATAATTCTGATGTTTTCATTTCACTTTATTAGAAAGGACATTGCCCTTTATGGGTGAAGAAGAAGAAAAAAGACAATCACTAAGGTAATTTAAACATTACTGATTTATCTGGCATATGCCTTTAAAATAAACTGGCTTATTCTTCACTGTTTAATTACTCTTAAGAAAATTCCTATTTTTCATCTCTTGACACTTTGATATGGAAGACAACGATTCAATGGAAAGTAGAAAGCTGCTATGTAAAAAGACAATAATTCCTCATTTAAAACAATTAACAATGATAAAGCAATAAAGGTACTTTACTCTTATCACTACTTTGCATGTATAGCTAAGCTATGATACATTTGATCAAGCTTTCAACTAAGCAGAAATACTAACTCAAATGAACTGCACAAAGTAAGATGGATAAATTTTAAAATTGTATTTTATAAAAAAGCTCTCTACATACTATAGTGATATTTTTGATAAAACAAAAGAAAAATGTTTTCTTCCTTCATGATTTAGGCCATTATAGATAGCTTAGAGAGGATGACTTCATTAATATATCTTCCTTTGAATTGGGATATGAGTAGATTTTATTACTAACTTTTAAACTGAAACTCATACAAGACGTAAAATTCAAGATAATAAGTAGAATTTGTTCATTAAAGATTGAATTTTTCTTTGATAACTTAGAGATAGTTGCTGTTGCTCTGAATAGATACAGAAGATTTAATTATATAATTTCTTAGATTTCTTAATGGAGCTTTTAATTTTTACAACACATTTTTTTATAATTGGTCTTTTATCATCCTTAATAACCTACCTACAGTTATTCAGTTACACTTTAAAGTAGTTTATTTTAAATTATATTAAACATCTAATATGGTGAAAAAACATGATGGTACTTATTCTGGCTACCTACTAAATTTGGTTAATGACTGTATAAAAGGAATAACTTCTGACACACTTAACTAATTAGGGTTTTGGTACTTTTAGTATGAGGGTTAGTCCTTATGGTAGCTTCCTAGACTTTATACCTTATGGCAATTTTTCCAATGTCAAATGAAATTAGGTCCCAAATATTAAATGTATATTACCTCTTATGCAGAGAAAGCTTTTACAGTATTGCACTAAGAATCCCTCGTTTAAAAAGAAAACACTCCATTTTTAACAATACAAATGATATACCTAATTGATTAGAGTTATTTTATTTTTACAAATATTTATTAGAAAAAATGAGAAAATAATGTATTCTCACTGTGTTTGGGAAAATACTTGTATTCATGTTTTATATGAGTATATACACATTTATCATAATACCGTGATTATATAATGATGGTGCCTATTCTTAGTGAAATAAAATAATCTAAATTTGAGTGCTTCCAATGAACTATTACTGGTATGAAATTGTGGAATATGAGAATACTATGTGTGAAATAAAGAAATCTTAAGTAGACTATTGGAATACCTAGAAATAGTCTATATTGATAATAAAATGTCAGAGAATGCCGAAGTTCAAATGAGAAATTTCTGGAATGGAATTTATTTCTCCTCTGTTTACTACCATTGGGAATATCCAGGCAATATTCCTTTCATTTCTTCTTAGTAAAAGTTTAGAAATTAAGGATTAAAGAAATATTGCAAGGTAGCAGGTAGAAATAGAAATCAGGAAACCCATAAAGCGATTTTTCATATTTCTGAGATCATTCAAGCTCAGGGGTAAATATTTAGGTCAAATTTGGGTCTGCACTTAACTCAGTTCTACAATAAGTTCTCAGGATGTCTAATGGTTTTTTTCATATCCTACTCATAATGGCCAAGGCATCAGACCTAATCAAATGTGATCTCAATGTAATTAATCAGTAATAAGCCTTACCAGCAGAATGTTAGGAGAGCACAGGTTAAAGAATGATGAAAACATTTTTACTTTTACAAGTGTTTCCAGTTGGCAAATTTGGTTTAATATTAAAAAATAATCTAAAACCTCCGTTCTTTGGGGTCCCTTTAAACAAATAAATGTATTCTAAAAAGAATATTTTTAATATAAGTATAGATGTATAATTTAAATTATAACTTTTAATAGTGTTTATTAATAAAATATTATAGTGTTTATTAAGTGATTATATTCAAGACAAGAGACATTATATGTAATCATCAAAAGATGAATTTGGTAACTAAATTAACTACATAGCTATTACTGTCAAATTTACATAGTTAGTAGATAACATCAGTTTTTCTGTGCTCTGTGCCTAAAATGTACTGTTTCCTTAATTTTATCATTTAATTAATAACCTCAACATTACCTTATTTTTTTAATGTTTATTTATGTTTGAGAGAGAGAAAGTGCAAGCAGGGGAGGGGCAGAGAGAGGGGGGGACAGAGGATTTAAGACGGCTCTGTGCTGCCAGTAGAGAGCCCAATGTGGGACTTGGGCTAAGGAATTGTGAGATCATGACCTGAGCCAAAGTCAGACACTTAACTGACTGAGCCACCCAGGCGCCCCAACATTACCCTACTTTCTATACTTCAGAATAGTATCTTTCTCCATATTGAGTCTCACATTTAAACAGTTACCAACTATTGCATTTTCCACCACACTATTTCTTGCCATTTTCCCTTCTCTCCTTTTAAAACTGTTGTGATAGTTTTCCATTTTGCCTCCCTTTTATATAGATAACACAGGTTAATGCCCCTTAGCTACTTCATTTTTTATGCTCAAAAGTTTTCATTCAGTTCTTCATTACTTACGAAAAGGTTTATCAATTTCCTGGACTGACATCCAGGGTTCTCCATGATGTACCCCCAATTCACTTTTCCAAATTTACTTTCTAACATCACTAGGGTGATTTTTATAATTCTAATCCAACTAGTATATTTATTGTTGCACAAAATTTCCTTCATCCCATATCTTGAATCATTGCTCATGCATTTTCCAACTTCAAAAGTGTTCTTATTTTGTATTTTCTATCCATTTAAGTCTTCATCTTTTATTTCCAAACCTCTGGTCAAGCTATCCAGCCTTCATTTTGATCACAACTTCTTCCTGCTTCTAAATCAATGCATTGCCAATACCATTTCTTTGACATAAGTATGGTCTATGTGTAGATCTATTGCTTCTCAATAATTTCCATGAGTGTAAGATCATGATTTGAACTGAATAGAAAAGACTCAAACATTGCTCTTACGTTACTGCTTCTAATAAGTCTTTGCTTTTGACTCTTCTCTCATTTGGTCTGTATGTTGCATTTTGTTTCTCCTATTGAACTTTTTTAGTAGAAAGGTAGTCTTTCTAAACTCTTATGGATCTGAGACTGTATTTCTGTTCCCTTCGCTTAGCTGGGTATAAACCCATGGGTCTTGGACTTTTGCTTCTGAATTGGTTAGACTTGTTACATTGTCTCCTGACATTTAATGCAGTAGAGTCTGATTTTTCTTAACTAGAGAGTTAAGGTCTTTTGTTTTGCCTCAAAGCTTGAGAGATTTACTTTCTTATCCCTGTAATTCTAAAAATAATTGCCAGTTTGTGTAGGTGTTAGATGTTAGAGATTCTGTGGGATTTCAGGGCTTGAATTCTTGTTTCTGAGATCTTGGGTGGGGAAAAATCACAGATAGAATAAGGCAATCACATGCAAAGCGATGCATCACTTTATTTAGGACTTCTCCAGTACTCAATATCCTCCAAATGTGGGATTTCTAAACTGGGAAACACAGCTTATACTGTGGGACTTAGTGAAGTTATCTGCTTACCAGAGTCCACATACCCAGCCAGCCACACAGACGATAGCAGCTTCCACAGAGGGCCAAGCTCCAGGAATCTCCCACTACATGGGAATGGGAAATGAGCATTTGGTAGGCTTCCTCTCTTTTGAAGAGCAGGAACCAACCGCCTTTTCCCATTAGTAAAATGTGCCAAAGAATGTCCTGGGCTCCATCCAAACCAGGGAGTGCTTACTTTTTTGTGGAGAGCTATGAAGTAGATTAAAAAAGTAGAAATGGGGGCAGCTGGGTGGCTCAGTCCGTTAAACACGTGACTCTTGATTTCGGCCCAGGTCATGATCTCATGGTTCATGAGATGGAGCCCCACTTGGAATTCTCTCTCTCACTCTCTTTCTGCCCCATGCATGCTCACTCTCTCTCAAAGTAAATAAATAAACATTTTTTTAAAGTAGAAATGACCTCTTGCATATTTAGACTCCCTCCCCATCACACTTTTAAAAACAATATTTAGCCTATTCTTCCATTGGTAATTATCACGATACTTAAAGAGAACTTTTGATTTCTTCCTTAGGAACTCCAAACATTTTTAGCTTTGATTTTTGTTCTTTGCCCTCCCCATTCATCATATTCATTCTAGTCACTTCCAGCACTTTTGTCTCTTTTCTTTCTATTCAGAAATAGCCTCTCAAGTCTGCTTCTATATTCTTAACATGGTTTCTTTTCCTGCCCTTTCAGGCCCTCACTACCCTCTAATTTGAATTATAATAGTGCGGACACATATTTTTTTTTTCTTACAGTTTTTTATTTCTCTCATCTCTTTCTCTCATACTATTGTCCTTTTATCCTCTTTTTATTCACTCCACAAAGTGTTCATTAAGCATGTATCTTTTGCCAGGCATTGTTGTAGAGCCTGAAATATAACAATGAATTCCTGAAATTAATACTTGCTGAATGCTTGGTCTATTCCAGGTACTGTTTTAAGTACTTGCTTATATCAACTCATTTAATGTACCCCATTACCCTATAATGTAGGTTTCATAGATTGTCAGAGGCAAACCCTGAGAGAAGCATTTGCGTGCAGACACTTTAAGTGGGAAGGGATCTCAGGGAGGACTGGTAAGGGAGTGGCGGACGGAGATGGAGAAGGAAAGGAAGGAAAGAGAGCCTTGACAGGGTGTGTAGACTATGGGCAAACCTATGGTATAGAGATGGCTTCAATGTTCTGCCCAAGGGGTGACTAAGTGGACATATTTATCTTCAGACTTTCACTCAATATAGTGTGGAGTTTTAACTCCTTGGCACCTCTGGCCTACCCTGCACAAAGGTTGAACACTTACTTTCTCCAGACCAGAGGACACTTTCCGGCTGAAGAGTGTAGGTGCTGCAGCGTGAAGCCATCTGACGGTGCAAGAATGGTGCATGCTGAGGCATCGGGATGCTAATCACATCAGCTACATTTAGTACTGAATGAGAAAAATAAAGCAAAGAGAGAGTAAGTAACTTGCTTAAACTCACACAGCCGGGAGAGGTGGTAGATCCAGGATGTGAAGTCAGGCCTTTAATCACCGTGATACACTGCCCTTATGCTCAAGTGCTGTTAAGATTATGCCTACTTTAAAGCATGGGCAATAAAGGGCAATAAAGAGAGAAGGAAGCTGCTGTTCAACAGGAAGAGCCTTTCTGAAGAGGGCATCTGTGTACAGAGCCGTGCTCAAAGTGGGACATGAGCCTCAGGACCTCAGGATACCTCAGGAGAGAACCTTACAGTGTGGAGAGTGGCATATTTAAGTAAGCGTATTTAAGATACAGCAAGGAGAGCGGGGTCGCTGGAGCAGGGTGAGTACAGGGAAGAATGACAGGTAGCCAGGGGCCTTATCTTGTAGAGCTCAGATGCCTGTGTAAAACTTCCTGTGTTTTAAGCTCCTACATCATTAATGCTGTTCTTTCTGTTTCCTGTTGAGTACATCACTTTTCTAAGATGTTCATCTAGTACCGCTGTCGAAATGTTTTCAAAGATCTTCTCTTCCTATGACTTTTCAGAATCAAGTTCTTTTTTCCTTGTTTTGGAGTGTTTTCCAGAGGCACTGTGTGTTTTCATTTTCTTGTTTGTACATTTGTGTAACAGGGACAACCTCTCCAGAGCCAGGACGGGTGTGTTGCTTTTCCCTCTACTCCTTTGTTTGGCCTTTCACAGCCAGAGAGTACGACAGGGGAAAACACAAAGCTCCGAGCCCGGTTTCTCATATCTAGAAGGCTTTCCTTTTCTGCAACATTACTGCTCTGCAGTGGGATCTTTTCTTCTGCTCCCCACTATGAGCGAGCCAGCTGGGGTCCATATTTCTTCAGGAAGTAAAGGGAAATTAGTGGTTATGCACAGATGGCATCCTGGGTGGTGCTGTAGGCAAAGGCACAGAGAGGAGGAGTTCTGTGGCAGGGCCCTGGATCTGTGAAGAGGGGCACGGGCATGGGGGTGTGCAGGGCAATAGTGGTGGACAGAGATTACTTCTGCTGCCTCAAAAGGCAGTGGCTGTGCAGCAGACAGCTTCTCAACAGTTATTTTCTTCCTGGCATTTTGTAGAATGCGATGGTGTTCATGAGCACGACCCACTTCCCTGTGGGTCTGTAGGGGTTTGTGCATTTCCTAATGCGCTAGAGGTAACTCTATCCCTTTCCAAATTAGTAAATCATAACAGAATGCAAGCACTCGTGTAATCTTAGATGTAATTGTACTCAAATATATATAAAAGAATATTAATAAGAAACCACACGTTTCTTACCTCACAGCTGGCCTCAATGCCCAGACACTCAGTTTTTACGTTGTCAAAAATCTGTCATGTCTTCAAGGTAGTGGGGGGCATATATGGGGTCTAGGAAGGCAAACAGCAGAGGGAGGACCAACGGTCATTTTGGCAGCATTTCAGGTGAGTAGATGTATTTCACGGGCATTCCACTGGGTATACTTTTAAGGCCACGTTAAGCCATTTAAAAATTCTCTCCAGATCCTAGGCTTAGACTTACCGTAAGTACTTTCGTTAGCCGATATTATTTGTTTTTCATTTTTTTTTTACTTTTATGTTTTTTAGTGTTCATACTTATTTTAGTGGGAAATTGGAAAGGCCCATATCGGAGACATCTGCCTAGATGGCAGTTTATCTCACTGGCTTTTTTTTTTTTAATCTCACTGTGCCAATTCAATAAAACTAGATTTTTTATTTAAAGTGCTTTAGTTTCAAAAACCATATTAAAAAACCTATATTATTCTGAGGCAATAAAATGCTGAATCAGATCTTGTTCCTGTATTTTATAGCTCTCATATATTAATTTATGAATATCAGTGATTAGAAGTTTGTTTTTTTTTAAAGTATGTTGTCAATCTACTTATATACCTCATACCCCAATCCCCAGAAGTTTATAGAATATTTTAAATACTGTCATCTTAGGGGCACCTGAGTGGCCCGTTTGGTTTAGCGTCTGACTCTTGGTTTTGGCTCAGGGCATGATCTCATGGTTTCACCAGTTCCAGACTGCGCCGGGCTGTGCGCTGGCAGTGCGGAGCCTGCTTGCGATTCTCACTCTTTCTTTCTCTCTGCCCCTCCCCCACTCGTGCTGTCTCTGTCTCTCTCAAAATAAATAAATAAACTTTAAGAAAAAAATACTGTCTTATTGAACTTACGTGTTGATATTCATTAATATGGGAATATACTTTGTATGTATCATAATGAATTTCATATTACAATATTTTACTTGAATACATTTAGATGCTAGCTAAAATTATTTCACTTTTGTGATTCAATAATTACATATAAGTATGTGTATATTTGTGTAGTTATATTATTAAATAAAATATTAAATATATTAAAATATGTGTGTATGTTTACTAATAGTACATATATTTAAATAATGTTTTATAGATTTTATATTATACAGTAAATGGAACATAGATAATTAAATACTGTGATATACTTGGAGGAACTATTATTTTGTTAAAAAGGAAAATGATACATGCAGAATATATAAATTTATATTTTCAAGTCCTTAACAATATATTTTATGAGTGATGACCCATTACTCATGCAAGCCAGAAACAAGTTAGGTCTAACCCTCTTGGAGCAGATTCTTGGGTGGCCAGTCCTGATTTCATCAGTATTTTCTTCAGAATGGGAGGTTTGTCTGGCTTACACTTACAGTTTTGTTTTAAACTTATTTCATAGTTGTATAGCTCTGGTGTGGGATATATCGATTTTCATAAAAACCTGAGAATTTTTTCTGGGAGGTAGGAGAGATACTTTCCAATGCCTCCACTGTATTCTGAAATAGAATGAACTCAGGCCCAGAGGCAGGAAAGGGCATGGGATTCCTGAACGGAGTTCCCTGGAAGGTTACGACAATAGAACAATTAGGACTGGAGCCCAAGCCTGGTTCTGGGACAGAAGGGAGAGTAAATGATGTAAAGAGCTGGTTCGGGGACCGCCCTGCCTGGGGGAAAGCCCTGCAACTCAGAATATTGGCAGAGCAGGAAGTGCTCGTGTACACAGACACGGAGATGTAACAGGCCCTCTGGAGTCTGGATCCCTACGCCTGTGAAAGCCTTTGGACTATCAAAGAACTGTTGGCTCCAAGTAACCGGTCCGGTCTAGCAGGTAAGCCACTGAAACCTACCCTCAAGGAACCACAGAGCAAAGGATCCATGATAGCCACCAAAATCAGGAGCGGGCTCATCTCCGACTTTTTTTTTTTTAAACTTGATCTGCCAATGATGACGATGATGATGATGATAGCGGCTGGCATAGGGTTTACTTTGTGTCAGGTGGTCTTTTGAAAGTGCTTAATATGCATTAATTATATTACTTCTCATAAATATGCCGTGAGAAAGTATGTCCATTTAAAAGGTGAAGAAATTGAGGCACAGAGAGGCATGTTTAAATGCGCAGCATAATAGTTGGATGAGTTGGCCTCCTCAACTTATACTGACTTCCAGGTCATCCCCTGTGTCTATCCAGCAGCCAGTGGATCTTCTGCTGCAGTCAATGCGTTAAACTAGGAACGAACCACATTGAATTCTTCTGTATTCCCCCTACTCCTAGCCATATTATTAAGCAACATAGAGATTGTGGACCTTTAGCAGGGGTGGGGTAAGCCTCAGAAGGGACTAACAGGGCTTCCTGCTGTTATCTGTGGGGCCCTGAGCCTCACAATCAGGGGCCTGACTGTTGCATGTGCTTTGTAAAGAAAGTTGCCTTAGACTGAAATATGCATGCATCATATGTATTTATGCCTGTGATAATTCACGATCTAAGTTAAAGGTGGCACAGAGAGCAGATAACTTTCTTTCATGATTGAGTATAATGAGATTACTCTTGAAGGGACCAACTTTGTTCAAGATGCAAATCTAGAGGTTTGTGACTAGCTACAATCCGCCTGGCTGTTGATAACTTGTAGACTGTGTGCTTTGATGCTTTCACAAAATCTCCAGTTGTCTTGAGCAAACATCTGCTCTTGTCATTTCCTTTGCAATTCTTTTTCACAGCATGTTACCTCATCTGAGAGAACCCACAGACTATAAAGGCTGACATGAGGTACTATCCGATTCTAGCTACATGGAAGAATGTGCATCAATTTAAGTAACTTTGGATATCTTTTTATTTCGTTTCTTCTCTTCCCCAAGCCCCATTATAAGCTGCCAATGATTCTTCATTTCTTTTTAAAGTGCTGCTGAAAATCAGTTTTGAAGACTATTATCGGAGACTTGTATTAAAACAATCAGAATCCCAAATCATTTTTTTTCTAAAATAGAAGCTTATTCTGCATATGTGCATATTTCCAGCTTCTCCTTTTCATGCACATTATTTTAAGATGTGCTTTGAGCAAATATGTCTCTAAGTTATACACATTCACACCCGTAAAGGAGGCAACATAAGAGGATCATCATGAGGCATCCCTAAGATACCCGTAGTTGTCAGGATGGCCAATTGTTGTAATAAGCATTGACAGCATTGCTCAGTGGATTCACATGATAAAGGTTGATTTCTTCATAAACATCGCAGTCCAGTGCAGGTTAGTGAGGCTAAGGAAGGACCATTTGCCCCATGGAGTCAGCCATTCGGGGACTCGGATTCCTTTCTCACAGTGACTTCGCCATCTCCTAGGGCCTCTCAGTGCTCTGCTGGATCTTTGCACCTGGCTAGTCAATAAGGGAAGACAGTAAGGGAAGAGCACATGGGAGATCCAGCAGGATGTCTTTCAGAGGTGGGCCTGGAAGGGTCATGCAGCACTTCTCACATTTCACTGACTAGAACTCAGTCATGGCTGCACATAGCTGCAAGGGATACTGGGAAATGTAGCTGCCAGCCCAGGAAGAAAAGAGATACAGTTTAGTGAATAAGCTAGTGTGATATGTCTCATTAAAGAGAACTCATCCTAGTGGCTGACTTGGTTCCCATCCTCTAACCCCGGAAGGTAGGTCTCTTGTGAAGGAGGGATATAGAACATATTTCCTTAATCACCTCACATAGACACCTGTGTAAACATGTATTCCCTTCATGTAAATGTGAATGCTTAGAGGCCAGAGGTAGCATCGTGTCTAGAGGCCCTTCTTTTGGTAAAATTAACAGTTCTTGTTTTTTCCCTCTCATCACCATTTCTAATCACTTGTATTTTTCATCCTGACTCTGATTTCTTCAGCATTCTCACATTTTTCCCTACTGTCAACGGTGGCTGAACGTAGGTAGGTGTTAGGAGAAAGACAATTTGGTTAATTGTAAAATTCTCGTAAACTCCCAGATGTAAAATCCTGCTGACATTCATGTTCTTATTCCTCATTCAGACGTGTTCCAAGTGCCCCTGCAGATCACTGTTTTCAGGGTAACTGCACTTTCACTTGCCCGTCCCTCTAAATCCAAGGCTGCACACAGTGTGGCTGTTGATACAAATGCTGATTCCCTTGATCTGTTGTTATCCACTTGTCTAAAGTGAAGCTCTTTCGGTTTGCCTCTAAGCATTAATAACTACAAATTCCTGGGCCTGTGTTCTGATTCCACGGCCTTCTGATTTCTAGTATCCATGGGGCTCTCTAATGCGTGTCTTACTCATTCTTAAAATGTTTATTTTTGAGAGAGAGAGTGGGGGAGGAGCAGAGACAGAGGAAGACACAGAATCCAAAGTAGGCTCCAGGCTCTGAGCTGTCAGCACAGCCTCACACAGGGCTGTGAGATCGTGACCTGAGCCGAAGTCAGGTGCTTAACCGACTGAGCCAGCCAGGTGTCTCACTCATTCTTTAATCCAGATTAGTTTGAGGGGCTCCCATTTCCCACCCCTAGCCTATGCTGCTGGCCACCAGCCAGATCTAGAGTAACTTTTCAATTGAAGCCAACAGTTAACAGCAAAAGAAAATTGCTAATTGACAGAATTAAAAAAAAAAAAAAGTAAGTGGAGAAGAGAAATGTAGGCAGCTTCATGAAGGAGGCATAATTGTGAAGATAATTCCTGTACCCCTTCACATTGTATTCTTGACTGCCACCAGCAGTGTTCTGTTAGACCTGCTTTCATGTAACACATCCCCAGCTCTAGAAATGGGAGCAGGGAAAGGAGAGCTCTTACAGTATTTCAATTTCTGTGTCTTTCTGTGGAAACAAGGGAATCAGTTTTCTGATAAGAGGGCAAGTGCTCTCCAAGGAGAGCACTGTAAGAGGGGCAGCCTGACCTAACTTTACGTATCCACGTGTCATCATCCCAGTTTCAGATTTTATATCCAGGGGAAGTATTCTTGTGAAATGGACACCTAAGGGGCCCCTGGGTGGCTCAGTCAGTTAAATGCCTGACTCTTGGTTTCAGCTTAGGTCATGATCTCACGGTTTGTGAGATCGAGCCCTGAGTCTGGCTCTGCACTGAGAGCACAGAGCCCCCTTGAGATTCTCTCTCTCCCTCTCTTTGCCCCTCCCCCTCTCATGCTGGCTCTGTGTGTCTCTCAAAATAAATTTAAAAACAAAAAAGGAGACCTGACTCTTCATACATGTGGATTAGAGCCATTTGCTGGAAATTGGAGGAAGTCCAGCCCCTACATGCTCCAGGGATCTTCAGAGAGCTGCCAGTCATGATTAGTCACTAATTCATTAGTCAAGAATTAGTTACCTCATTCTTCCTGGAACTAATTTTAGAAAGTCCTCCATCATTTCAGTTTCTTTAGACCGTCATCTCCCCCATCAGTCCCTGTCCTTGATCTGTTCTTTCATGCTGTATCAGGGACCACTAGCTGTCAGCTAATTTTTTCTTCTTCATGGGCACAGGCTACACTCTGTTTCCCAGCCTCCCTTGTATGTAAGTGTGCCCATGCCTCAGTTTACCTTCAGTGGAAGTGAGTACATGCCACCGAAGCCCAGCATACAAACTTCTCTCATGCTTTTCTTCATGCTTTTTCTCCTTCCGGCTGACTTGCCTACTGAACACCAGATGACCTCAGAGCCACATAATGAAGCAGGCAAAGAATCATCATTCTGGGTCCCTGGATGACTGTGAGAGCTTCCCCATTGCTCTAAACTCTGGCCCTAAACTATTACATGAGGAAAAATTGTTCTTGTTCTTTAAGACAAAGGAATTTTGAGGTTTATTTTATTTCAGTCTGGCCTATCTTAATTAATTCAGAAGGATTGGACTGGGCTTAATTTGGGGATTTTGATACCAGGGAATAGCCTAGATTAACTGCAGCTGTTTCTTCTAGAACTATCCAGTGAAGGTAATTTTGGTTCAATCTGGTCTTGGGTAGGCTTCAAGTCTGTCATGGATTTACTTCTTAGGAATTGAAGTGATTAAGTAGACATATAACTTGTGATCCATTTTCATGCCACCATTTATTCTTTCTTTGTGTTTGTCTTATTTCTTGCCCATGTGGTATGGCTAACTACTTAAAACTTAAAAAAAAAATCACTGAGAAATGTATTTTAAACATTTCTACTCTTGAATCTTTTTTAAAAAAAAGTTAATGTTTATTTACTTTTGAGAGAGAGAGAGAGAGATGGAGAGAGTGCAAGCAGAAGAGGGGCAGAGAGAGAGAGAGAGGGAGACACAGAATCTGAAAACAGGCTCCAGGCTCTGAACTGTCAGCACAGAGTCTGATGCAGGGCTTGAACTCACAAACCTCAAGATCATGACCTGAGCTGAAGTCAGACACTTAACTAACTGAGCCACCCAGGCACCCCTCTACTCTTGAATCTTATATCTATCTATCTTATCTCTGATGTCTATGCCTTATGAGAATCTGAAATTTACAAAATGAACAAACTTAAAGAAAATGTTATTCATACAAAAATGTGCAGTTGTTGCATATATTTTTATATATGCATTTTTACTTGCATTTATTAATTATTAATTAGCATTAGTAATACATATTATTATCTGAACCAATGGGGTAGCTGAGTGACGTATGTGTTGTTTATGGATGCTGTAACAAGTAACCACAAATTTAGTGATTAAAACCACACAAATTTATTATTTACAGTTCCTGAGGTCTGAAATCCAAAATGAGTCTCAATGGATTAAAATCAAGGTGTCAATAGAGCCACATTACTTTCTGGAGGCTCTAAGAAAAATTCTGTTATCTTGTCTTTTATCAGTCTTGGAAGCCATGTACATTCCTTGGCTCAAGGCCCTCTCCCTCCATATTCAAAGCCAGCAACGATGGAATCCCTTTCATACTGAATCACTCTGACCTCCATATCTGCCCTCCTTCCGTATTTTAAGTACCCCGTGATTACACTGAGCCCACCTGGATAATCCAAGATAGTCTCTCAGTTGATTAGCTTCCTTAATTCCATCTGATACTTTAATTGCTCTTTGCCATGTGATATAATATATTCATAGTTTCTGGGAATTAGGACATGGGCATCTTTGGGAGGATACAACTGTTCTGTCTACCACAAGTCCTGTACCAAAAGTACTTGGATGATAGCCATGTCCTTAATGATTGTAAAGTCTCCACAAAAGAACAACTATGGAATGATAATACTGTGATAGAAATGTATCAGAATTTATTATAATACATAAGAAGACCATTGAAAACAGACTGAGGTCAAGAAGAGAGAAGATACTGTCATGGATTCATTCTTGGTTAAGCTTGGTTGATTTAATGAGAAAGGGTTGGATTAGCTAAATATAAGCAATGGCAAGAAGAGTGTGAGAATTATCTTGAAGGCCATGAGAAGCAACAAAGACTTTTTAGAGTATAGAGTGGCACCAATAGTTTGTCTTTTAGAAGGATCATTCTTATAGCCCCTGGAGGGTTGGTTAGACAGAGATAAGACTAGAAGTAGGGAGATCTAAAACACTTTGACAAACATCCAGTGACTGATGATGAGAGAGTGGCGCTGGGGACAGAGTGTGAGGCACATTCAAGAACTATGTAGGAGAGATTCTCTGGCAGTTGGTAATGCTTAGCTAGACAAAAGAGAAACAAAATAGGTTCTAGAGTAACTTGTTTTTTGTTGTTTTGTTTTGTTTTGTTAGGACATGGAAGTGTTAAAAATAAAATAAATATAGAAGGAACAATAGCTTTCTAGAGATAAAGACTTTTGTTTTAGATACATTGAGTTGAATTCCCAATGGGCCATGGGCCATTCAGGGAGAAGTCCAGTTGTAAATGAAATAAACAAACATGGCGCTCAGGAGCAAAGTTAAAGAAATATAGTTTAAATGAAGATTTGATGATCTGGTGCCTTCTGATTCATGATACCCCGTCAGGGGTGGGATATTGTCAGACACATGTGTCAATTGGCCATCTCCTGATTTGGTTCTCCCTAGGTGTCCATTGGTACAATTCATTCTTTCACATCTAGGATTGTAGAGGTTTGGGCCTAGCCCGTTTCTCAGAAAAGCAAACAGGAAAAAAAAATCAAAACAACAATAAGATACATAAAACTAGGTGAGGATTGGACCTAGAAAAGAGGCTCTATTGCTAGTATTTTCTCTTCAGAAATTGGAGAGTAGGGTAGAGGTAGAAAGAGGAAGCACGTGACAGGGCAATTTAACACAGGTGGAGGGACACCCTGCTCACAGATGGAACTTATCTTTACATGAATGTTCGTTAAATGAAAGTGAATCAACAGGCAGAGGAGTGCACAAGAGGACAAGGCTAAGTAGAGGGAGACAGAAAAAGAGAATGAGAAAAAGAAAACACTTTAGGCCAATTAAATGTCCTGGGACAATAAACTGGTGATGTTGATTTTCTGATGGATCCAGGAAAACTGTGTTCAAAGTCACTTCCAAGGAGGAATTCCAAAATAGTGTTCTGGGCAATGAGAACAGCACCAAGAAAGTGTTTAAACTCTCAAAGGGTCACAAAAGGACATGTTTCATTAAATGCATGTATAATGCAGTACACTTGGTACAAGAAATCCGTCTCATTTCTTTATAGCCTCATTATGTTCATTTTTTAAAAGCTTAAAGGACAAAGCAGTGCTTTAGTGATGGTTGCACTTCACTATTATAAGGCAGAGTGCAGGGTTTAAGTCTGAATTTAAAAGATTTTTGATTGTGTAGATTCAGGATCAGACCCCAAATTGTGTGCCTTTGAGTTTGATCACCATTCAAGCCAAGCTCTGAGGCTTTTGACATTGTGAAGAAATAGTGACAGATCAAAGGATAAAGAGAAAAATCACTGCAGATAAAATTCGGTTCACACATTTTAAAGGCAGGTATATCCTATATACCATTGAGGTGCAAGGTCAAGCTGTTAGTGCTGATGAGATGGCAGCTCAAGAGAGCAGAAAACATTTTATGTTTTGATGACAGTGGAATGACCAACACACTGATCTTTAATCCCTGTGTTTGCTAGAGGGGAAAGTGAAGGAAGGCAGCAAAACAAACACAAAGCAGTTTACCAAAAAGCCATCTGTACGTAAGCTTTGAGTCTCCTCAGACTCTTCTTAGAGATGCCAATGAAAAGTCCATCCCCTTCCAGTGAAAGTGTTCTTTTCCCTCATTTGTAAAAATGAGGCAGAAATTATAAGGACATATCTTTGGTTGAGGCAGCATTACTATATTATGTTAAATTCCGTTTTTATTGTATATCTATAATATGTTTTTCCTGATTTGTTTTATAACCATTAAAATGTTTATATTAATCCTTATAATTAGAATTATGAAATCTTGGAGTTTTAACAAGGGTGGTGAATCTTAGAAGCCATTTAGTTATTCTGTGCCATTTCCTAAATAATCACCCAACAAGAGTTATGATTAATACTTAAACTTTCTGAGTGGCTCAGTCATTTAAGCATCAGACTCGATTTAGGCTCCAGTTTTGATATCATGGTTTGTGAGTTTGAGCCCCATGTTGGGCCCATGCTAACAGTGATGGGCCTTCTTGGAATTCTCTCTCTCCCTCCCTCTCTCTACCCCTCCCCTGCTCTCTCTCTCTCTCAAAATAAATAAACATTAAAAAAAACCTTAAACTTTCTTTGTATTGACATAAAGTGCCCTGTCAGGGAGAGAAGCTATCAGGAGAACGATGTGGGCACTAATAACCACTTGCTTATTTCAGTGATAATATATGAGGATCAGATGAGTTAAATAGATGGAAGGAAGGAAGGAAAAGAAGAAAGAAAGGAAAAAAGGGAGGGAGAGAGAAGGAGGGAGGACAGTGTAAGAAAGGGTATGTTCATGAGGAATAGACAAAAACACTGATTTTCTAGGGGCACTATAAATTAGGGAGAAGTAGAAATTATGAATGTTGCTTTAAAAATATAATATTGGAATTTAGAGAGAAGAAGTAAAGGAAGAGAAAAAAATAGAACTTGCTGTAGAAATCAGTAAACACCTTGTATTTCTTGATTTCTTTTTTAAAGATTCAAGATTGCCTTTTATCCTAACAGCTGCTGCTTTGAAGAAAAAAAAATCCACCCACTCCTCAAGTCTCTATCTATTTGTAATTTCCCAGCTCCCTGGAGGCCTGGTGAATTGTGTGGCATTTTTCCAGAGAAAGATTGCCCAGCTAAAATCTGTAGTGTATTGCAACCTGGGTAAACTTCAGCTATCATCGGGCTTTTCAATAATACACCTCTGTAAGGTATCTCAGTGGTTCCAAGGTATTGTCATCTTTCACACATGTTGACTGTCACGGACTACAATAGTGTACTTTCATGGGAATGGACTGAAGCCTTGATGAAATCATTTACAACCTACTTTATGACTCCTTTTAGTACAATACCTGAACTACGCCACTCAAGTCACCTGTATTTGCAGCAGAATTTCTACAGGTTTAAAACTATTCATACGCATGAATGTTTCACTGAGTAAAGATTTCAACTTTGACCAAGTCATAAAGTATAGAAAATGAAATCTATGTTTACTTTGCATTAAGACTGACTGTTAAAATATGCTTATATATTGAAAGGATCCAGTAAGTTAAAAATGAGCAATGCATACTGTGACAGTTTATTGAATTGTGTGCCAAATGCTTAAATTTGCAAAATTTATGCAAAATGCTTAAATATATTATTTATTGATTTATTCTTTACAATAACTTTGTAAAATACATATTACCCACCTTATAGGTAAAAATTCCAAGTTTCACAGAGGTTAAATAACTTTCCTAAAACCTCCTACCTCTTAAGTGGCTAATTTAGGAATTGGACTCATGTCTGTTTGACTCCAAAAGCCAGGTATTTTCATTCTCTCACAATGGATAGTGAGAGAATAAATTAATATATATATTAATTTTCTTTTGAGGCACAGAAAAGTAACTGCAGGAAAGATTATCCGGAGAGGCTAAACATTTTCTTTAAAAGAGGTAGGGAGTAAAATCATCTGTGTGGTTAAGTGTAGCAGGTTATGAAAAAGGCTTAAGGCCACCTCCATGAGAAATGTCTTTGGGCATCTATAAAAAGTTAATAACTGTGGTGAGAGCCCAAATGAAAGTGGATGATGGCACAAAGATATAATGTTGTAGTCACTGGAACCCTGTAGCTGTCATGTAATTCTGGACAGGAAGCATGTACAAAGCATGGACAATGGAGCTGATCCCAGAGGCAAATGATTCTGGAGACTGGAAATGGAAGATCTAAAGTTTGCATCTTGTTGCATCTACTTCTGACTCTCACTGGAACATGGTGCTCTTGCAAAGGAGCAGAGGAGACACTACCCAGATGAATCCTGGCCTCCACCTCAAACCAGCAAAGGAATTCACAAGCAAAGGGGCACATCTCATCACTGCACATTCTTTTACCTGACCCACTCCAGGCTTTGGAATTTCTAAATCAAAAGCCAAAACCTCTGTGAATCAAATATTTCCCCCAGTTGATGTCCACTCTCACTGCTGTTATTTCACATGGTATTGGGGCCACAGCAATCAGACAACAGAAAGAAATAAAAGTCATCCCGATTGACAAGGAAGAAGTAAACTTTCACTATTTGCAGATGACGTGATACTCTATATAGAAAACTCAAAAGATTCCACCAAAACAAAATTGCTAGAACTGATACATGAATTCAGTAAGGTTTCAGGGTACAAAATCAATGCACAGAAATCTGTTGCATTTCTGTACATCAAAAATGAAGCAGCAGAAAGAAAAATTAAGGAATCAATCCCATTTCCAATTACACCAAAAATAACAAGAGGAATAAACCTAACCAAGGAGATGAAAGCTTTATACTCTGAAGACTATAATACAGTGATGAAAGAAATTGAAGATGACACAAAGAAATGGAAAGACAGTCCATGCTCATGGAAAGACAGTCCATTGGAAGAATAAATATTGTCAAAATGTCTAGGCTACCCAAATACCAAAAGTATTTTTCACAGAGCTAGAACAAATAATACTAAAATGTGTATGGAACTGCAAAAGACCCCAAATAGCCAAAGCAACCTTGAAAAAGAAAAGCAAAGCTGGAGGCAGCACAATTCCAGGCTTCAAGTTATATTACAAAGCTGCGATGATCAAAACAGTATGGTACTAGCACAAGAATAGACACACAGATCAATAGAACAGAACAGAAAACACAGAAGTGAATGCACAGCTATATGATCAGATAATCTTTGACAAAATAGGAAAGAATATCCAATGGGAAAAAGACAATCTCTTCAACAAGTGGTCTTGGTAAAACTGGATAGCAACATTCAAAAGAATGAAACTAGACCACTTTCTTACACCATACACAAAAATAAATTAAAAATGGATTAAAGACCTAAATTTGAGGCCAGAAACTACAAATAAATCCTACAGGCAAACATAGGCAGCAACCTCTTTGACATCAGTCATAGAAACTACTTTCTAGATATGTTTCCTGAGGCAAAGGAGACAAAAGGAAAAATAAACTATTGGAACTTCATCAAAATGAAAAGCTTCTGAACAGCAAAGGAAATCATCAGCACAACTAAAAGGCAACCTACAGAATATGAGAAGATATTTGCTAATGAAATATATGATAAAAGGTTAATATCCAAAATATATAGAGAACTTATAAAACTCAATGCCCCCCAAACATGAATAATCTGATTAAAAAATGAGCAGAAGACATGAATAGACATTTTTCCAAAGAAGACATACAGTGGCCAACAGACATATGAGAAGATATTCAACATGGGGTGCCCAGGTCGCTAAGTCGGTTAAGTGTCTGACTTTGGCTCAGGTCATGCTCTTGTGGTTTGTGGGTTTGAGCCCCACATCGAGTTCTGTGCTGACACCTCAGAGCCTGCTTTGGACTCTGTGTATCCCTCTCTCTCTGCCCCTCCCCTACTCACACTCTGTCTCTCTTTCTCCAAAATAAATTAATATTAAAAAAATTTTTTTAAAAGAAAAGATGCTCAACGTTACTGATCACCAGGGAAATACAAATCAAAACTACAATGAGATATCACCTTGCACCTGTCAGAATGGCTAAAATTAACAACACAGGAAACAACAGGTGTTGGCAAGGATGTGGAGAAAAGGGGACCCTCTAGCACTGTTCTTGGGAATGCAAACTGATGCTGCTATTTTGGAAAACAGTATAGGGTTTCCTCAAAAACTTAAAAATAGAACTACCCTATAATCCAGCCATTGCACTAATAAGTATTTACCTGAAGAATACAAAAATACTAATTTAAAGGGATACATGCCCCCAATGCTTATAGCAGCATTATCTACAATAACAAAACTATGCAAACAGCCCAAGTGTCCACTGAATGATGAATGGATAAAGAAGATGTGTTATATGTATACAATGGAATATTACCAAGCCATAAAAAAGAACTAAATCTTGCCATTTGCAATGATGTGGATGAAACTAGAGAGTATAATGTTAAACAAAATAAGTCAGTCAGAGAAAGACAAATACCATATGATTTCACTCATATGTGGAATTTAAGAAACAAACCAAATGAGCAAAGGGAAAAAAAGAGAAAACCACACCAAAAAATATTCTTAAGTATAGAGAAGAAACTGATAGTTACCAGAGGGAGGTGGGTGGGAGAACAGGTGAAATAGGTAATGAGGATTAAGAATATACTTGTTGTGATGAGCACCAGGTGTTGTGTGGATGTGTTGAATATTGTACATATGAAATTAATATTACACTGTATGTTAAGTAAGTGGAATTTAAATAAAAATTCAAAAAAAAAAAAACAAGAAAAAACAAATTTTTTTCCCTATTTCAGAAACTGATCCTGAAATATTCAAGTATAAACACAACTGGTCTCAGAAGAATGCATTTTTTTTATACTTCCTAATATGGAACAAGCTTAGCCTTCCTTGTGGAAAAATGAGAAAGTACAAATAACCCACTGCAATTCTGAAAGGCATCATTATTCAAATTAAGGGATCTAGTGAATTATGTTCTTATAAAAGAGTTACTTCTAGAAATAAGAAAATAGATAAATTTATTTTCTCAACATGATTTCTTTTTTTTTTAATTTTTTAATGGTTATTTATTTTTGAGAGAGTGTGAGTCGGGGAGAGGCAGTGAGGGAGACAGAATCCAAAGCAGGCTCCAAACTCTGAGCTGTCAGCACAGAGCCTGAAGCGGGGCTCGAAACCCCGAACCATGAAATCATGACCTGAGCTGAAGTTGGACACTTAACTGACTGAGCCACCCAGGTGCCCCTGATTTCTAAGTAAATAGAGATTTCCATGAAATTATCCAGATATTAACTAAAGGAACTGGTAACTTAAGATCTATTATTATTTTTATTAAATAATTTCTTTGTAAATTTTTTAATAAATATGTAAATTGGTAATATGTAGTGCGGGGTAATGTGTATTTTCAAACATTAGATATCACAATCCTTTCAAGTGGAAATAAAGGCTACACTGAAAAGGATAACTCCTCAAAATTGTATGTAGGGAATGCATGGCTTTTGACCTACTTCATTTTTATTAATTATCTCTTTTTAGGCAAACTTGTTCATTGCATAAAGGAGGACAATGGATGGCTGTGTCCACTGAGCTCTGTCATTCCTATCGCTCATGTCCCTGGATGGCTCACTCGCAGTTCTGTGCAGCCCAGGAGGCTCCTGCTTCTCCCCCATCCCACCAAGCCTGGACCTCTTAGTTAATCACATGAATGCTTTCCACTTCCAGTCTCTAAAATCATGTGCCCCCCGGGATCAGCTCCGTTGTCCAGGCTTTGTACCTGTTCCCCATTCAGAATTACATGACAGCCACAAGGTTCTAGGGACTACACCATTATCTCTTTGTGCCATCGTGCATTTTCATTCAGTCTCTCACCACAGTCGTTACGTTTTTATCAATACCCAAAGACATTTCTCACAGAGGTGGCCTTAAAACTTTTTCATAACCTGCTGCACTCCCAAGCCGATGATCTTACTCCCTACTTCTTTAAGGAAAATGTTTAGCCTCTCTAGGGTCATCTTTCCTGCAGTTACTTTTCTCCACCTCAAAAAAAAAAAAAAAAAGTAAGAAACTCTTATCTTCTTCCTGCTCCCCTTGACATGTTTATTTCTCTTCACCAGTGGAGGAAGAGCTCACTGGCCTTGTTTGGAGAATAACCCCTCCACTCATGTTTATGTCCCTGCCTCTTCTCTTCCATGCTTTTGTCTCTCAATTGCTCCCATCTCTTTGGTCTCTCCCTCTTCACTAATACTTTATCCTCTGCCTACAAATATTCTCAAATACTCTGTCTATGCATGAGAGGGAGAATGAAGATTCTTGGCTCTTGAAGTGTCTGGGGACAGGCACAAATGGAATGGAAGTTGTAGTAGAAGTTTTGAACAACAAAGGGTGTGTGACGGAGGGTAGAGGTGAGAACCAAGGAAACAGGGGCACCTAGGAAAGGATTATCGGAATGTTGGGCTTGATGCATCGTGAAATCATACTTTCTAGCAGCACGCACCTTTGGGACTCTGGGAGAATAGCATAAGCAGATGCCACAGGGAGCAAAGGGAATTATAGAAAAATAGTATGTATTACAATCCTAACTGATCTCTTTCTAAATTTCAGTGCATTTCTATAGAGAAGTAACTTAGCTGTCAGATACACTTCTCTGGCTAACTGCTTCATAACTCCAGATAGTTATGGAAAATGTTGCTGCCAACTTGATTTTTAAATTAGGCCAATTAGACTGAACAGTCAGGAGTCTAAGACTGACTCTATATAAGAAAGAGGAAAAAAAAATCTGTTTTGAAAAAGAAATCAGGCTAGCCTTTTAGGAAGGAAACAAAAATATGTTTATTAAATTTGCATGTCTAAATTTAAATGTTTCTTAATCCAACTCAATGGTGTCAGATTATTTTTAAAGACCTACTATGTGTCTAGCTATTTAGATAATACAAATATAATTACGACAAAGTGATCTGTTTCAGGTGGTAGGATTTAGGCACATGAAAAAATTAGAGAACAGAGTTGAAGCATAATCAGTTGTGAAAATATATGCTCAGTTAATAACCTGAAAGAGTGGTCAGAAGAGAGAAAATCAGTGTTGGCTGGAATTATCCATAAAGGAAATGGAAAAGAAAAGCCAATGGAGGGGGTAGGAAGAGTATTAGAAAAGAGAAGAGCTATTGCGTGTCGGCCTGGGAGATCCAGTTTTCAGCTGTGGGCATATGGATAGTGGCCTATTGTCATTAGATTTGAATATTGGTATTGGGGAAATACGAATGGAGGCAAACAAATACTTTAAAAAGAGAGTTATCTTATCTTCAAAGTTGCTTTCTAGGACACTCTTTACTCGGGACCCCAAACACTTCTGGGCAAACCTTTCTATAGTACATTTCACAGTAGAATTTCATGGTCAAAAGCATAGGCTCTGGGGCCAGACTGTTTGGGTTCAAAGCCTGGTTACACCATTTAGTGAGTTACTTTGAGGAAATTATTCAGTTTTTCTGTCCCTTAGATTTTTTTGTGTATACAATGGACATCATGAGAGAACCTACCTGATAGGGCTACTGTGAAAATTGAATGACTTGATATATGTAAAGTGCTGAGCACATTGTCTGGCACAAAGTCAGCACTAAGTGGGTACTGCCATTGTTGAACTACCTTTGGTGCTTTGAATGCACACCCTATGTACCATTAGAACACTCCTATCGCTTCCAGTTTGCTTACAATTCTCATACTTAAAATTCTGAGAGTGAGTATAAGGACTTTAACTCTTATTTTTTGAAAAAAATGTCTAAAACAGCATGACTATAGTCTCTTCATAGGGGTGAAAATTAATCTGCCTTTGCTGCCCTGGTGAGCCACCTACTCTATGTTCCTGGTTGGGGAGGGTTATGAAGGTATGGTTGTGAAGATTTATCTACTAATTGCATAGAAATTGATTGTTATGAAGAGATTGATAATAGGTCTGTCAGGTAGGCATGAGATAACAAGGACCAAGGTCTTGAGCATTTTATTTACTTTTGCAGTAGACATGGAAGATATTGGGAATGGATTGAACATATTGAATAGTGGAGGCCATTGGAAATAAGGGTATGAGGAGAATGCATATGATACTTTTTGGAAAACCAGACTTAGAGTAGTTTATGCTCTCTAAGGCAGTTACTATTCATATTCACTTTTTTCTTTAGCATGGAGTTTGAGTAAGGATAGATTCTGAAAAAAATATTGGCCTACTGTGATGATCAGTTTTATGTGTTAACTGGGCCACGATGTGCCCATAACTGGTCCACCATTATTCTGGGTGTTGCTGTGAAGGCGTTTTTGGATGAGATGAACATTTAAATCAGTAGACTGAGTAAAGTAGATTACCCCCACTAATGTGGATGGGCCTCATCCAATCAGTTGAAGGGTTGAATTGAACAAAAATGCTGACCTTCCCCCAAGTAAGAGAGGATTTCTCCTGCCTGACTACCTTCAAATTGGGACATTGGCTTTTTTCTGCCTCCAGACTTGAACTGAAATATTGACTCTTCCTGTGTCAGCCTGCCAGCCTTTGAACTGGAGCTAGACCATCAGTTCTCCTGCTTCTCTGGTTTTTATACTTGGACTGGAACTACCCCATTGGCTTTCTTGGGTCTCTAGCTTGCTGACTCACTCTGCCAATCTTGGGACTTGTCAGCCTCCATAACTGCGTGAGCCAATTCCTTATAATAAATCACTTTCAATATGTATATTGAAATACATATATATGTGTATTTATACACACATCCCGTGTGTGTGCGCATGTGTACAAACATCCTATTGGTTCTGTTTCTATGGAGAACCTTGATACACCTACTTTATAGATTTTCCTAATGCAATAGGCGATTTCTGTCAGATCCACATGAATATCAAAACAAAAAGAAACACCATCCAAATGTTACTTGCATGAGTCTTCTTTGTACTAAATATTAGCAAACTTAAAATTAATATCAACCCTTGCAATTATGTGTTTTCTCCTATCTTAAAATAACAGAACTTTTATCTAAATTCATTTTCTAGTGATATATTTAATGATTACTTGGCTTTTCTTTATTTGCATTAGATTTTAACAAGCTAGACAACCTGTACAATAATAAATAGTTTGAAGTTAATCTAGTGAAAATTCCTAAAGGAAAAAGCCCCTCAGTTACTGCCATTCCTAAATAAATATGCCAAGACATTTATTTTCTTTCTTAAAATAAACAATTTCATCTTAAAGTCTGAATGTTTAAATATTTTGAGGCTCTCCAATATTTTCCATTAGTGAAATCTTAAGAGTTTCACATGTTTCAATGGCTATGAATTCAAATAATACATTCATGACAAAATTTTAGTATAACATTTATATTTATATGTATATGTATATATATATTTCTTTAGGCATGCGCACAAATATCTATATATGTACATATAAATATAGCGATAGGTGTGGCAACACATATATCTATGTGTATTCTCTCTGTAAAGATTTCAGGCACACAAATATATTTAGGTGGAGATAAAGTATATGTTCAGAGAATGACTGATATAGCCAGTTTCCAATATGTAGTAATCATAAAAACAACCACTGCCACAACAATGTTGATGGTTATGGTGACAAAAGTTGCAAAGGGGATGGACCTGGCAAGTTTATACAGCGGCAAGGAGGTTGCCGTAGGGGTACATGGTGTCTAGTGATATTGTAAATGTGTTTATAAAGAAGCGCAAGCTGGCTTCTCTAGGTGGTTATAATAGCAAGTTGAGAAGACTGGAGCCGATCACCTCAGGGTTACTGGTCTGGGTTGGAGTATGGAGTAAATACAGAGCAGAAGGTTTGTGGATGACCAGACTGTCTGATTTAGTTATTTGTCGGTGATAGCTAGGCAGGGGAGGTCTAGACTTTACTGGGTCCTAGGGAAGTGTTCATGAATCCTGGGGAAAGCACAGGGGCCATGGTTGTGGGGTTAATAGAGTAGAACTGCCAATGGTCTTTGATAATAGCCAACATAACAAATAAGTGCTTGGATGCACTGTGCTCAGAGGGTTTTTTCCTTGACTCTTGTGCTAAAACAATTTGACCTGGTTCAGACGAGGGTTTCTAGATGGAAAACTGTTCTTTTATAGACTCTTATTTACAACTTTTCCTTGACATAGCCCCTTGGATGTCCAGTTAGCATTTCAAATTCAGCTGTGAAAAAAAAATCTTGATACCTTGAACACAAACGTATTCTATCCCAGGAGTCCCCATTTCAATGAACTGTACCATAACTATTCTTTGATTCAGCTAAAAGCTGTGCACTCACCTTTAATTTCTCCTTTACTTCACTCCTCCTCCTCTTCCTCTTTGTCCTCTTTTTGTCCTCTTTCTCCTCCAACAGCTCTGTAACTAGTCTTCCTGCTTTCTTTTTGACAAGGAATTCAGAATAATATTCTCATTATTCAATCATGCCTGATTGAAACTCTTCATTGACTTTTCCAGTATGCTTAGGAAAAAATCTGAACTTGATCTCACTGACATAGCCCTGATCTTATCTGTCTCTCACCCCACATCGTACTTTCTGTTCCACCAGTTCACTCTGCTCCCCCAGCAGCCACTGTTTTATTCTTTGACCATGTTAAGCCCTTTTCCAGCCTCACTACCCTCGTCACCTCCTGTTTTCTCCTGCCTAGAATTCTTTTTTCCAGATTTATCACATGGCTCCTTTTCATCCTTCAGGTGTTTATCACTTAGCAGTCTTTGACAGACAATAGAAAATACTCCATGTTTAGCAGAAAGGAATCTAACATGATAAATTAGTGCTTACAGTATTTTTGGAAGGGCTTGGGAAAGGAAGCTCCAGGTTAGGTCCTCAGAAGTGACTCCAAGAACACCATCCCAGAACCGGCCCACCAGATCTGCAACATCAGGAAGCCACTGTCACAATTAGTAGCTTTAGGATTGCATGACCATAACCACTAGCAGGGGAAGGAATGGGACTAGCCAAAAGAAACCAGGGCATACAGTCAGCCCTGTATTTGCTATGATCACTATTCTCTGACAGATTTATCTTCTTAGGTTGCCTCCGAGAGTTCTAGATGTCTCTACCCTGGTATACTCTTGTTTACTTCTGTCGCCTTCCAGTCTCCTGGGAAGGGGTTTTGGTTAGGGGGACTAGAATAGCAATTCTCTACTTCTGGTGGCATTTCTATGAGTAAACAATTTTTCATAAAACTCGACTATTTGGGCTTGATTTTAGATCTTGAAATAATACAAAAAGCAAGGTTATAGTCTTAAGATTTCCAATGCCATTTTAAACAGGCTACTCATCAATCACTGGGAGAGTTTACTAAAAAAAGAAGATTTTTAAAAAATGTTTATTTATTGTTGAGAGAGAGAGAAACAGAGCACGAGCAGTGGAGGGCAGAGAGAAAGGGAGACATGGAATCTGAAGAAGGCTCCAGGCTCTGAGCTGTCAGCACAGAGCCTGACACGGGGCTTGAACTCGCGAACTGTGAGATCATGATCTGAGCCGAAGTCAGACACTCAACTGACTGAGCCGTCCAGGCTCCCCAAAACAGATTTTTTTTAACTTCCTTCCTAAACATACTGATTTCCATGGTAGAGCTCAAGAAGCCATTCATTATAAGAATGACCCATGCCTGTGGAGATTTGAGAACCATGAGACTAGAAGTCTCTGAGGTACTTTCCATATGTGGTACAAGGATTAATAAGTACCTTTTACATGTATAGTCACTGGCATTAACTAAGGTAAAAGCTATAAATGGGCCAGCAGTGGGAATTGACAGGTCACCGTGCTCCTAAGTGGTTTGCATGTGGTTGCAATACAAGGTGGCCCAACCCAACATTCTGGGCCTGCAGCTGGGATCAGCTGTGACTAAGCTGATCCCCAAAATAGCTGACTCATTTCGTTGCTTCCTGTTTCTCTTATTGTACTTTAAAATGTTTGCAATGGAGAGCCTTCCACGCTGCCCAGTGCACTGCAAGTGCTTGATAATTACTAGTGATACATACATGGTTACTAAAAAAAAAGGAAGGGAAGGAGGGAGAAAGAGAAGGAGAAGGACTGAAGGAAGGAAGGAAAGAAGGGATCCAGTAAAGAAATAGTGTGGAAAATGTAACGTAGAAACAAGTGTACTATTCTTAGGTTAAGATGCAGTTTTTACTTAGGAAGATAAACACTTAAAGTCTCTTGGGAAGAAGATGGTATTATGTCCTCTGTTGTTTTATGACTGGCCAAAAAATTAAATTTTATTGGAATGTTTTTCAGGCATCTGAGAGCTTAGGTAGTTTCTTTTTTGAGTGAACATAACTTAAAAATAAATGCAATAGACATTTTTATTTTATCAAATACTGTTATAGCTTGATGTGAGAACGGCCTTGGGCAGGGTGAACTAAATCAGGACTGGGGTTCTAGAGGCCTCTTTACCACACTTATCAAATTATGTAATTTATTTCTCTCAACTTTTTAAACTCTAAAATATAGATCATAGTAACTTTTTTTATTATAAGGTTGTTAAGAGATTCAAGTGAGCAAATGAATGAGAAAGTGGTAAGAATTATTTACAAGTGAGATATAAAACGATTACTTGGCATTCTTGCAGAAAGAAGTTTTCTTAAAAATCAATCATTAATTGCTAGAATGTAGAGGCATGCTATATTCAATTTTATAGTCTTAAGCCTCATTTTCATTAAATTGAATTCTTGATTTCCTTTAGATCCAACATGGTTTATTTCAGATACTGATACATGAAACAGCTTTTTATGTCATTAGGGATCTAGAAATTATGAATTTCCACTTGTTCCATGCTCTATACACCAGCCTCCTACATACTGTAATCGCCATGTATGTAAAGTTAAATTGGATGATCAAAATTACCCTACTAACTATCTTAACAAATGTGTGTCTTGATTCTGATGTTCTTCTGTCTCACTGTGGACCCAACATCAGTTCAGTTAACATCCTCCACCCCCTTGTGAGTGATGCTTACTTACTTTGAACAGATGATACAGTGCCTGGGGAAAAAAATCAGTTTTTCAATAGACCTAGACCTAATGTCTTTTAAGTATACTTTCCATCACACTACTTTGAGCCAGTATTTATCATTGCCCTGAAAAACGTGCATGTCAGTTAGGAGGGTACAGCTAACTCGGGCAGGCAAGCCCCCAGTGGGCTTACAGCATTTCTGGGGCACGCTGGCTCTTTATCTGGAGCACGCTGGCTCTTTATCTGGAGCCTGCAAATGATTGTTTGACATACACAGAAGGGAGAAGCTCAGCGGACACTGAAAATGGCACCCTGGGGCCTGCAAAAACCTTCCAATTGCTTTAGGGATGGAAAAATACAAAGGTGCAGAACCATAAAAGTCAAATTCAAAATGTAACAGAAAAATGAAAGAGGAAATAGAAGAGGAAGAAGGTGATAACAAGAAATGGATGAATTGCTCTTTATTTTGCAGTTTTATCAAAATCATGGCGGGGGGAGGTTGTCTATCAGCGTCCAGATTCCTTGGGCATCTAATGAAATCATCGTGGATTTGCAAAGTGCTTCACAATTTATGTTTTTGAAAGCAAGGGGATTTACATTTGGCATCAACCCAGCAGATACAAAATTGCAACTACAGAGCTCTCATAAGCTTATTTTTATTGAATTCAATCGTCATAAAAGCAGTACAGTTACATGAGGGAAAGTATGGAAAAATGGCTTCACCATGAATTTTGATAGCATTGTTGAATCTTTAAGTCTCCTGTCATTCCAGTCATTCTATCATTAGTCTTTTCCTCTCAAGTCCTTTGATGGCAATCGTGTTTTACAGATGAACCCATTAATTCACTGGAAGTTAAGTGATTAGCTCTGCTTGGCGGTCAGGTGCAGGGTTAAGATTAGATAAAAGTCCCTCGGGTTCTAGTGATTGCTAAACCCTGAGGACAGTGACCTGCCTTATTATAAAATCAGACATCCAGAAATCATCCACAAGTTTCTTCCATCACGTTCAAAAGAAAGTTTATTACCTTTACAGAAAAAAAAAAAATGCCTATGAAGATTTTAAAGAGTAGTTGCCCAAAATATGCTTTTCTCCTCAGAAGATGACATTATGATTCAGAGAGAATTTCTTGTTTTTTAAACTTATTTAATGTTTATTTATTTTTACGACAGAGAGAGAGAGAGAGAAAGAGAGTGAGCGAGCACATGAGCAGGAGAAGGGCAGAGAGAGAGGGAGACACAGAATCCGAAGCAGGCTCCAGGCTCTGAGCTGTCAGCACAGAGCCTGATGCGGGGCTCGAACTCACAAACCGTGAGATCATGACTTGAGCCGAAGTCAGACCCTTCAGCAACTGAGCCACTCAGGTGCCCCTATTTAGAGAGAATTTCTTGAAGTAAATGTAAATGTATTTCAATTTGTGCAGTACTCATATAATTAATATTTCAATATTTATTTGACCTGCTAATGTTCCAGGAGCTACAATAGGCTCCGTTTGTGTTCCAAAGATATGTGGCTCATAGACTCTGTCTACAGTTATCGATTAATTCATTGCTTCATTGTTTTAGTCATTGATTTATGGTAGTCAGTAATTATTACATTGAAAAAAAAAAGAGTTTTGTCAGGAAAGGTTTAATGTTGCAGTAGCATCAGCTGGATAGAGTATTAATATGCAGAGAAGCCTGGGTCATTCAGGTATAAGGAAAAATATGACTCTTTCCCAGATAAATCTCACATATAGAAAAGCTTAGTATATGTTTAGTTATTAGTATATACACAGATAGGCCTGGAGTGTTTTGTGACACAAATGCAACTGAAAAACAATTATGATATAAGTCACATATTGATAAGTTAAATAGGTTAAATATTAATAAAACACTATATTATAAAGGATAAGCATTCCCTTGTTAATTTCCCTGCAAATTTATGCTTGTTTGTTTAGTGTTTCTTGTGTTTGCTTAGTTTTTAAAAAACTTTTTCCAGAACAGTTTTATTACATTTCAATCGTTCTAACATACTCTTCCAAAAACATGGTAACAAAGACCAAGCCACTACATATACTTGAAAAATTCCCCTTCCGTTAACTGTAGGAGAAAAACAACTCTTTAGATTAATTGTGAGGGTTTCACCAGAGTATTGCCTGATTAAAAATGACCAAAAAAGGACCAGCCTCGGAGACTCTAACTTGACAGGCTGGATACTTAGCATGTTGGCGAAGTAGTTCTCTGGGGGTAGTTCTCCATTCTGTTACATTAGTATAAACCTCTGGAATTTAGCTCAAACAATAGCTGTGCACAGAGGAATAACTTGCTTCCCTGAATAACAAACATTTACTGCATTTGCCTGCATTGTTTGTCACCTTTTTTAGTAGTTATTTTATTACTAAGATAAAAGAACTGTTTTATGGAAAAATTGCTCTGAGGTGTAGACCATGGTGATCTCGGGGATCCAGCCATTGCAGCCTTGAGTATAATTTCCACCCCAAGGTTGGGTAAGAGTACTTTTGAAACGATGTGAGCGGCACTTAAGCACTGTTCCTATTATTTTCATCAAACAGTGTTTGTAATGCTTCTTGGTTCCTCCCTTGTTAAAGCTTCCCATTAGTAACTACTGATTGATGCTCAAAAGAGAGGGAGATTACAGGGAGATAAGTATTGCCTACTAATTCCTCTAAATTTGGGGATGGGGAGAAAGGTGTGAGTAAATGTTATAAACGTTTCAAAAGAAAAAAAAAATGACCTGCAGAGGGGAGATGTGCCGATGCATTATCCAGACAACAAAAGCACTTTTCTTCATGTTTAGTTCTTAAGTGGAAATCCCCTTAGTTCTGCAGACCTTTCCTCACTAGCTCAGCTACAGTTAGTCCGTCCCAGTCAGTCACCACCTGCTTCCGTGAGCCCCC
Organism: Panthera uncia; assembly: GCF_023721935.1. Lineage (NCBI taxonomy): Eukaryota > Metazoa > Chordata > Mammalia > Carnivora > Felidae > Panthera > Panthera uncia. The sequence continues at coordinate 138,109,175 of NC_064816.1, read as the reverse complement.
AGCCTCCCACCCCTGGCTTCTCTTCTTGCTGTCAACGCCCTTCCTCCATTATCAGCTCTTTTTGACCTCAGAAAATAAATGTGCTCAAGTTTCTTCTCTCATAAAAGAAAAGTAGAAAATAAATAAAAACACCTCCTTTGATTTAATTCACTAGACGGGAAGAATTTTTTCACAATGTACACGATGTACCCTTTAAGTATCTTACAATTTTAATTTCTCAATGATACCTCAAAAGCTAAACACACACACACACACCACACACACACACACGCACACCTTCTTTAAGCCTCCTGCCTACCTGGGTACTGTCTGACCTTTCTCAGTCACAGTTATCTTTAAGGGATGGGGGCTTCAGCCACCTTCTGCTGTCTCTGCTGCACCAGATGCTGAAATAGGTGTTCCCAGTTTTCCTTTTTCTCCTCATGGTGGCATGATACTGTTACTGATCCTGCTTTTATTGAATATTTTGTTCATGGAATTTTGATTTTTTAAAAATTTTTCATTAAAGTAGTATTTATCCTGGTCACCGATTTTTTTTTTTTTTTTTTTTTTTGCCCTTTAGTATTTGCATCCAATTGAGAGTCCACCTCACTCACCTCACTCCAGTCCCAGCCCTGCATGTCCGCTTGAACATTTGGCAGGTCACTCAAACTAATTATATCTATCTTCAATCAAATCTCCCTCACACTGTGAATGCCATTCCATTTTACCTGGCTGCCAAAGCCAGAAATCTGGGAAATCCTAGACGTGCCTTCACTCTTTCCCTTCTCCCTGTCTCCTTAACCGTATAATCTACAATCAGATTTTGCCTCCTTTAGTTCTTCAGTAGCTTTTTTCAGAGTAAGATCATTTCTTTTCTGAGTTGCTAGAATAGTCCTTTATTCTTTTTTTTGCCTGTGTGTCCCCCATCCTTCTTCGATGACAAGGTTGCAGCCAGAGAAATCGTTCTAAAATGCAAATCTGAGCATACTCTTTGACTACTTAAAATCCTTCAGTGCTTCCCATTGGCTCAGGATGAACCCAAACTCCTTAGCAAGACATATAAGAACCTTAATCATTTGACCCTGTTAAGCCCTTCATTTTCCCATCTTGCCACTGACCAATTAAGACCTTCGCTGGAATATTTGCAGGGCCCTTAATGGGCTATTTTCCTCACAGTTTTGAGCTTTCTAATGTGCTAGCTCATCTGTTTCCAATTCTCTTCCCTTAACATTCAGTTCATAGCTCACAATCGCCAGGAAGTCTTCCAGATGTTTACAGTCTGAGCGAGGCATTCATTCCATCTGCTCCTATCATTCAGTGTTTCCCTCTCATAGCTCTTACACTGCTTCCTGGTCAGTCTGCTCACCATGCTAGGAGCTGCTAGGGAACAGAGGCTATATCTTTTAACCTTGTGTCTCTAGTACATAATATAGCACAAATCTTGGCACAGAGTAGGTATTTCCCAAATTATAGAAGATATCAGTCTGGGTATTGTTTTTTTCTTATTTCATTTAAATGATAATATACTTTACATAATATAGCAATATTTTCATGCATTACTATTGTAATGCGTCATGCTGTGTCTCTCTACCTAGAACTTGTTATTCTTGGATACAGTCATCTCAACCCCTCTCCTCCCTACCCCACCCTTGCTGCTCCTGGAAAAGTCACCCCATTCAGGCAATAGAATCTAGTAGGAATGGAAAGAGATCCTTAAAAATCATAACTTTCTCGTAGGAGATCCATGAGGCAAGACTTGCGATGCAGGCAAAGGCTAGAGTTCAGCATTAGATAGGGCCACACAGATTGTTTCTCAGTTTTAAGCTTAGACCTCTAGACACATGACATTGTCAAGGCAAGAGACCATTGTTGGTCAGTTGAAATGCTTCTGGCTGGACTTTGGAGCTAGACAGGAATTGTATGGACCTCTAGTTCAGGTAAGGAATCTAGAGGGACAGACATATCTCAAGGATCTGATTGACCCAGACTAATATAATTTGCTAGCAAATGCATGATAGCGTCATTAAATCTAACCAGGTTTGCATAAGCAGAACCTGGATGAGAAACAGAGATCTAAAATAAGACTTAATACATTTCAACACTCAAGAGCTTTCTTGATCACTTTAAGCATGCTAAGAATTTTCTGTAACTATGACAGTTATGAGACACTTAATGGAATACTTTGCAAATCAACTGCAAAAAAAGGAGGAAAAAAACTGCGTAAGAAACAGCTGAAGTAAAAAACGAAACTGCTATAAATACAGATAATAGCTCCCATTAAAAGTGTCTTCCAACATAGGAAAGTTTAATCATAGTTACACTCAAATCATTGGTTACACTCTATTTCACAGTTATCCAGCTTGGGAAAATCTATGCACCATTAAATATGATAGGTTCAATGGTTTTTTTTATAATATCTGGTCAGCAGTGGAAAATTTTGTTAGCTAATTTCATTAACAAGTTTTAGTTTCATTTAATTTTAACAATAACAATTAAAAAGCAAGTATTACAATTTTTTCACTCTGTAGACAACATTAAAAGTAAAATTAGACTGGCTTATACAGGAAAAGATCCTGGAATATACTAGAATCGAATTTCTGAAAAAAAAAGTAGTATCACAAACTTGTGTGGAAATAATGTATTTTCCTATTTGAAAAAGGCTCAAGCTTCACTCTCACCTCAAGCCATAAACCAATGTAATTCCAGCGGTATCAGATCAGGGTCTTATGTGCAATAACAAACCATAAATCAACTATTAAAAAAAATAGAGGTTGTGCATTTCTAATCTGTAGAAGGGAAGGAAGTTTTATAAACTTAAAGGAACTGAGAAAAATAACAGTTTTAATTAAATAAGAAGTTTAAACACTATGAACAAAGTTAAGAAAAAAATAGCTAGGAGAAATATTGCTTGAAATAAGAGAAAAAATTAATATATTGAATTTTTACAATGGCCAACCTGTCTTAAAATCCCAAAATGCCAATCAACAAAGAACATATTCAAGGGGTTCATGAAAGAAGCTACAGGACTATTTATGAAAGCTTTTAAGCTTTAGAAGTAACCAATCAAACATATTATAACTTGAGACACCATTTTTCACCTATGGAATTAGAAAATATACCCAGAAGAAATATTTTGGGTTGACGAACAGGTACAGAGATGAGAGCCCTCTTTTCGATGCCTGGCAAAAGATGAAATCGTTTCTAAAATAAAGAAAACTTTCTGGAAAATAACTCGTCAGCTATTCTCTTTTTACCTTTTGGTTCAGAAATACTGCTTCCAGGAATTTTACTTTAACAAGTAACCTGAAATTAAAAAGTATGTGTGCATAAAGATTCTTCTTAAAGCTTTTTATGTTAGAAAAAAGGGATATACCAGTGGCAATAAATTGGAATGTAATGCAGGCATTAAGGTTACAATAATTTAATGAGCAGGGAGCATCCTTGTAAGTATAGAATGCAAAGCATGAATGTGGGGTAGTGTGTACTGCTTCTATATACCCAAACACTGAAAGAGAAATGTTGATGCAATACAACGAGCACAATATGGCTGGTAGCTTTATTGTTAATTATTATTGTCTTCTTGTATTTTTCTCTATCTCCTTGGTTTTTCAAAAGGGATGTTTATCACTTTTTCAAATTCGGAAAATAAGCATTGCTAATGAAAAGATTTGGTCAAAAATGGATCACAAAGGAATAATGTTACTATAACCCTCACTATTATCCACCAGCCTCCAATAAATTAGCATAGTTTTTGTACTTGTGTTGACAACTTGTTTTTCTGTTTTGTCATTTGTTATTCCAGTAAATGGCTGTTGTGTTCTTTAAGGGAGGTGGCATGTCTAATTAATGTTAATGAGGTTTGAGGTGATTATTAAGTTATTTACTTTTCCCATCATCTCTTCCTTGTTGAGGGTTTGGATGCTGAGGTAGGGGGAGGGGAACACCATTCTCTGTGCTAAAATAAATTAATGAGAATAGTTGAATAAACAAAGCATTAGGCTGTAAAAGGAATTCATCCATAAAGTATGACCTACTAATTTTCTGATCTTGTATCTGTTTTACAAGATTGATATTTAGAAGGTGATTATTTTAGTTTTTCAGGATTTGACATTTGATGGGAATCAACTCCTGAAGGAATAACCCCGTTAAAGTAACCTTAACTAAATTCAAACTTAGTAAGGAACTCTTCCATGGTAGGGAATGGAGAAAAATTGCAGTTTTGTTTTGTTTTGTTTCCAGTTAGAGCAGTGTAAAATTCTGTACTCTGCAGTTCAGAGAAGCAATATTGAGTGTAGTCTTCGAGATTCTGAAATATTCTCAGTTTACTGCTCAGTGCCATAGTATTTTTCCATTATTTGCTGCTGGAAGAGTTCAATCTTCCCGGGATGGCATATTGAACACACCTTCCAAGTGGAGAAGTAATACTGTGCCCTGAAGACAGACACCTCCCTTCTCAACACCTTTGACACATGTCACCTCATGTTGACAGCAAGGCCATAGAGAGTGGCCTTTGCAGTCACTATCCTTGGTGGATGACATGTAGAGGCCTTTGGGATACAACAATTGGACACTTCCTCACCGTTCTTTTTACCTCTTGATTCTATAGCAAGTCTGTATATTTGCCATTATTCTAGAGTTTGACCCAATTATAGAAGAACTTCAAAGGTTGTGGTGTGAAAATTAAATTCTGGTACTTGGAGTGTTTTCCTGACTTCAGTGATACACAGTAGACATTCCCATCAAATGTCAGATCTGACCACTGTTCAGAGAGTGTTAGCTGTCCCACTCCTATGTCAAGGTCCCCCTCATAGGAGAAGCCTGACTCCTCCATGTTGTGATTAGGCAACGTTGTGTTCCAGTCCCATCTCCTCCCCATCCCCCACCGCCATCTCAGAATTCCAGAGCTCTGGTCTCTCTACACTACCTACTCCACAACTACTACTGAGAAAAGGCTTTATACACTCCTTTACACGTAGAGCTAAATATCGGTTAATTTAGAAGATTTCGGTCATTCTTGGTTGTACTTGCATTTAAAAAGCCCCAAAGATCTGAGCAGTCTAAAGGATTAAATTCCCATTGAGTGGAATTCTTTGAGTTGCCTGTGGAGAGTATTTCAGGGGCTAGTGCCTCTTCCTCCTTAGCTAGCTCTGTTCTTGAACAAGGGCAGCATGATGTAGAAGCTGATAAGCCCCATTCACTCTCCTGCTCACATGCTTGCTTTCCTCCTTGCTGGGCCCTGGGCTCATCCCTACAGGTGCACAGACTGCATCACTGTGTGACCACGTGAAGTCTCATTTCTCTACTGTTGTCTTACCCATATCTGAAGTTTTGGTCCTTCTGGCCAGCCCTAGTAGCAGTGGCAATAAATTCAGAAGCATATCTATCCAACACAAGAATTGGCCCCTGCCTTGACTACTTTATACAATTAGGGTGTATCCTTTATATTTTCCTCTGGACAGCTTCCTTATAATAACCAGTTACTTTCCCAGCTCACAGTTCTCTCTCCCTGTCACCATAAACAGAAGGAGACAGACCCCCAGCTCCCCAATATTTAATCAATCCACAACTGTTACAGACAGATACATTATTTCAGAGTTCAGATGTACAGCAATAGGTTTATCCATGACCACTCAGAGACATCTATCTACTCATACATTTGGTATATTCATAAATTGTGTATGTGTTTGTGCGTGTTTGTGTGTGTGTGTGTGTGTGTGTGTGTGTGTGTATGCAAACATAAAGAAAGTACCTGTTGGGTTATTTTTACCAGTAAAAATGCAATCTACAATTGTTATTGGGATAAATTTGCAGAGGTAGATATACCTCTGGCCAGGCCCTCCCTTTTTGCTAACATCCATTCCAGCCACCCTACCTCTGATCAACCTTCCCCTCCCCCCATGGCACTTTCTATTCAGTTATATAAAGGGTGATTTTGGTTGAGGCCAAAACCATGGCATTATTGTTTAATTGGGAAATTGAGTCTACTTGGTTTTAATTATTTCAGCCATAACTAAATTTTCTTCTATTAGCTGTATAAAATAAGCCCTGTGGTAAGCATCTTAAACACATTATCTTCCTCAGTCTTCACAATAACTCATTATTGTAGTTGGCACAATTCCTATTTTACAGATTAGGGTATCAAAGCTAAAGATGGTTGTTACCTGTCTTGGATCACTGTTGTGCTACAGGTGGAGTCTGTAGAATCACACGGGCAAGGAACAGGGCTTATTGGGGAATCTTACTTGCTAATGTCAGTAAGAGAGGTATACATTCCCAGAGTCTTTCAACATCCCACTAGAGAAGTGGATAAAAGGCCAGCCCTCTGCTGGATACATAGTGGGTTTATGTTCTATTGGAGGAACATTGCCCCTAACTGCTCTCTCTTTTTGAGGGGACGGGGAATGAACAACCTGTCAAGACAGTGCAAATTGATTTTTTTGGATGACATTCTGCATTTAGTTGTCAGCTATTTATTGTAGAGAGAGAATGGGGGAGGGTCAGAGAGAGAAGAGAGAATAGCAAGCAGGTTTTGCACCATCAGTGCAGAGCCTGACACAGGCCTCAACCCATGAACCATGAGATCATGACCCGAGACAAAATCAAGAGTCGGATGCTTAACCAACGGAGCCACCCAGGGCCCCCTATAGGATCTGTCAAGCTTCTATTTTCTTCCTTTCTGTACACAACTTCCAAAACCCACTTTTATTGACATCCTGCTCAGCTCTACTCCACCACAAGACAACCACATTTCTGTCCTTAAGCTTTTCCTTAAACCACAGGGAATATTTATTTTAAGTGAAAATATGATTCTAAATCTTTTACCTTTCCTTAATTATACCTATTCAGTGATCAATAGAACCCTAGGTATAAGATCACAACTGAAGCCAAAATCAAGAGTCGGATACTTAACTGACTGAGCCACCTTTCTTGAAAACTTTCTTCTGTCAAGAATACTGCTCTCTCAGCTTTATTAGTAAGAAAGAGGAGCCTCTGTATTTGTTTCCATTGAGACCCTTTCCCACTACCATCATTCAACAATTACTCTTCTTGGAAGGTCCATGCCCTCCTTCTATAGCACTCTCACCCAGGTCTTGTTGGCATCATTTATTCCCAGTAACTTCAATGATAAACCACATGATTTCTCTCATTATCCTCAATGATTCTGAAATTAATAGAAGCATCATAGTTACTCAATTTTGTTAATTCCAAATAAACTTTGTTTCCACCTCTGTTCAGCCATATGTTGCCAGGCTATATTTAGAAACTCTGGGTCATCTGGTGTATTGGTCTCCTATTTAAGGAAGGTGAAAAGTGTTCTTCAGAGAAACAAAACCAATAATGTGTAGAGAGATATATATACCTTAATGAATTGGCTCATACAATTATAGGGGCTGGCGAATCCAAAATCTGCAGAGCGGGCCAGTGAACAACAGACCCGGCAAGCTGGAAAGGGCTAATATTGTGGTCTGGCATCCAAAGCCAGTCTGGAGGCAGAATTTCTTTGTTTTCTGGGGGTCTCAGTGTTTCCTTTAAAGCCTTCAACTGATTGGATGAGACCTACTCACATCATGAGACATAATCTGCTTTATTCAAAGTCTACTTATTTAAATGTTAATCACAACTAAAAAATATGTCACAGCAACATCTATATCACTGTTTGACCAAACAACTGGACCCCATAGGTTAGCCAAACTGACACATGAAATTAAACGTCACATCTGTTATGGTTCTCAATGGTTCTGCCATTGAGATCATTAATGATACTCTCTTGATCTGAGTTTCCTGCTTCAGGAACCACTCTTCAACATTTTATCTCATTTTTCTATATATATTTTTTGGACAGCTGCTCTAAATATGGCTATCAAAGTTTGATCCTCTTCTATTACCCATTCTTCCTTCACAATCTCATTTATTTCCAATGTATGATCTGTCAAGTTTTGATTGATATTTAGCCTTGTTATTTCATTCTGTTCATTGGAAGACCCCTTAATTTCCTGGAAAAAAAACGAATGTATATTCAAAATTTACCTTTACATAACCTTTTCTGAGTTCCCATTTCTCCTAGGTATAATTAATAATTCCTGCTCTGTGTTCAGTGGTACTCTGGATATATCTATCAGAGAACCTGCCACAAGGACTTTAACATAAGTCTCCTCCTACTGGACTTAGGAAAAGTGAAAAGGCAAGCCAGAGTGTGGGTTGCCTTGCAATATATATAACAAGAGAAGTGCCTGTATATAGTCTGGAATACCTATTAAGAACAGAATTTGACAGATCGTTGAGAAAAAGGCAGACAAGCCAATAGAAAAAAATAAGCATGTAATTTGAATGTATATTTCACAATAATTTAAAATACCATTAATAATCTAGGAAATACAAATTAAAACCACAATAAGCTAGCAATATCTATCTGTAAGAATATATCTATATCTATCTATAAATAAAACTGAGAATATCAAGTATTGGCAAGGTTCTGAAGCTATAAGGATTCTTATATACTGCTGGTAGGAGTGTGATTGGCTCAGCCACCCTGTAAACCAGACAGGCATTACCTCTTCTGTCTGAAGACAGGCATACCAACTGATGTACCAATTCTATTCTTAGTCACATGCTTAATGGAATACACATCTCTTTGGAGCAGACATATTTAAAAGCATAATGTTTATAGTAGTGATGTGCATAAAACCAAACTAGAAATAACCCATATGTTCATCAATACTGGAATAGATACACAAATTACAGCGTGTCTATAAAATGGAATACTATTAAGCAATGAAAAGAAATGAAGTACGTATAACCGTAACAATGAAAATCAAAGTAGCCAAATCAAAAGTAGCCAAACAGATAAACTGATTCCATTGGATAAAGTTCAAATAGGAAAAAAAAAAGTTTGATTTTATTTACATGAAGTTTAAAAACAGGAAAAATTAAACAAAAAGGCTTAGGGATACACACTTAGGTCGAAATGATAAAATGTAAGTAAAGGAACATATTATCTTAAAAGTAAGAGTGCTTCTCTTTAGACAAGAGGAGAGAGTTGCGACTGGGGAGAGCATAGGAGGGTCCATGAGGGTCCATGGGGTGCACAGTGGTCATCTGAAAATGCCAACAGTGTTCTGTTCTATCTCCCAACCCATGTGGTGGTTACACAGATGTCTATTTTGTAATTCATTAACGTGTATGATTAGGTTTTGTTCAGTTTTATCTGTGTGTATTATATTTCATAGTAAATACATATTATTTATACTTAACTATATATATCTATTATATTTATCTATAATATATAGATAGTATTATATATAGATAATATATCTATTATATTTATCTATATATTACATATAGATAAAAACAGGTAGAGGTGAGCTACTAGAATTATAGTGGTGTAATTCTTGATGGGGACAAGACAAACCAATGATTTCTGGCTGGTTTGTCACATACCTTTGAGCTGAAGGAATTGACAATAGATTCGTTGGGATGTTGGTACATTGTTTTCCACCGAGATCCCATGTAGAAAGGCAATTGAGGGTGATGTGAAAGTGCCAAGCTTTTCGACTTCAACAACCTGTGACTAACACAATAAGGCTCACAAAATGCACAGAGCACAAGGTGCATGGGCTCCCAATTCTCAAACTAGTAGAACACCCAGGCTTTTCCCAGACTCCCTAGCCAGATAATCCTGAGAATCCACAGTATTGGTCATGTTTTACTGTGAATCTGTTCCTCTTGTCACAGATCCGCTTCCATGTGCTAGAAAGCAGCAAAACCTCTCCAGGCCAGACTCTTCACGTGCTGCATCTGGGCAGGCCACTTACTAGTTTTGCTGCCTCTGATGGTGTCCCCGTGCAGTTAGCCTGATAGGCCTACAGATAGGGGGGACAACCAAGCCGTCCTCTGATAACTTCAGTGTTGCTAGAGGACACGTCCGCCACATGTGCAGAGTTCTGCCACTCTGCCTAAAACTTCATCTATCAAAATGTGAACTAGAGTATTCTCTTGCGTAGGGTCATGTCAGAAAGAAACAAGTCGTAGCAAAAACAAGTCGTACTGGGAACCAAGAGCGATAATACACAAAATGGGCCGTTTCCTCCCTCCTGCTCGCCTTTCTTTCATCCACAAATATTTACATGCCAGGCACTGCACTAGGTAATGTAGAATACAGTAGTGAAAAAATTCAATGCCTCCCTTATTTCATGGAGGTCACAGTTTCCTGCCTTTTGACCTTATTTTGGGTTATCTAAAAATCTCAGAAATGTTTTAATAATTATCTTACAGAAAAGAGAATGCAGTCCAAATGTATTTTCTCTCAGGGGGCCTTTAATCTACTACTAACTCATCATTCATAAATAAAAAGAGCAGTGGGAGAGAAGGAGCTACCCATCATCTGAAGACCATGTCTTTCCAACAAAAGCAAGTAACCTCTAGACCCTTGCCTGGGCAAATATATCTATTTTGTCTGTGCAACTTATGTCCAATGTAATATATTTAAAGCTTGGTTTAATATCAAGAAAGGAGCATTGACTTTTATTTAGTTAATACAACAAATACTTGACAGGCAATAAGATGTGTATATGAACAGGTAAGTGGAGGTATGGGGGGAGGGAAGACAAGATATAAGGGAGAAAGAGACACCCAGGAGGAAAGAAGAGAAGAGAAAGGCTTACTAAGTTCTGAAATGTCTTCACACTTCACACTGAGAACTGAAGAATGTGATTACCTTATCGCTGCCCTTCGAAAGTCTAATTAATTGTTTAACAAGAGTTTCAGCTCTCTACTGCTGTCCTCTTGAAATATCGGAGGTTTCAGTTAGCTGTTGCACCAAACATGGAGGGATATGAGATAAGGCGGTAGCAGAACAGACAGGACAAACGTTAACCTAAGCCTGGTTGAATTTAAATTAGGGCCTTGCTGGGAGTTGTGCAAGCCCCACAATAGGCCAGTTGTGGTTGAGTGGAGAGTGGGAGAAAATTGTGGATTTGGTGAATGTGGAAACTGTGTCTCTCACAGGGGCAGGGAACACACACTTCTGTAAAGGACCAGGTATTAAATCATTTAGTCTTACAGGCTAGACAGTTTCCATTGGGACTACTCGACACTTGCCCCATAGCCCCAAAGCAGCCAGACGTAAGAGGTAAAGGGATGGGTGAGGCTGTGTTGCAACAAAACTTCATGTGCTAAAACCAGCAGGAAAAGGAGTGCAGATTACACTTGGCTGAACCCCATCCTAGTGAATAAGAATACAGGCTTTCAGATAGCCTAGAGTTCAAGTTAAATCTGCCATTTATGAGATCTGTAACCTTTGCCGAGTTACTTACCCTCTCTAAGCAGAAGTTTTCTCAAATTGGGGACAATAACGCCTATTTTATAGTATTATGAGAATTAAATCCAATCATTGATAAAAATCATCTAACACAGTGCCTGATGCATATTATGTTTTCAATAAAGGGAGACTATTGTTGTTAGTCATTCACTCATTCATTCGTTCATTCAGTCATTCAGTTGGTCCTTCGACAGGTATTTAGTGATTGCCTATTATGAATCAGGCATATGGTAAGGTTGGGATACAGCAATAGATAATGTCTATCCAGGATCTGAGAAATCACATAGGATAGGAGGGGAAATGGACATATGCACAGGTACTTATAGGGTAAGGTGATCAGTGCTAAGAAAGACGGTGTAATTCAAAAGTGTTTTGGGAATTAGTAAGGGTGTATCCAGCTTAGTCTTGAAGCTTTCTGGCTTTGAATGATGCTCTTTATAATTGGAGTATTTACTAATTTATTTCTAGATATTGGGTTGGGATAGCTCATAAAATCAAAGTAAAACACATTAATAAAGCAGGGGTAAAATTATCCATGAGAATTTACTAAAAACAATGAACATGGTAAATAATGGAGAAAGGAAAAAATTATCTTCAGAGTGAAAAAAAAATAATTGTGTCTTTGTGGAATATCTATCTGGATACATAATCATTTACGAGTAGAAATATGGATTTGGGGAAGGGGTGATCATTCAAGCTAACTTACCATTTGAGAAGGATATTCCTACATCTGCCTCTAAAAATATGTATCTAGCAACTGAAAGAAAATACAAGTCGGTGTGACACCTGGGAATTTATATCCTCAGAATGAGGCAAGATCCCTACTCTGTCATAGGTGATTGGTCGGTTCCATTTGGAGGAAACTTCTCAGACCTGCACAGCTTTGAGTGTCAGCCTAGTTTTTCTTTTCCTTGATAAGGAATAGGTGCTGGGATAAAATGTATGCACCATACGTTCTGTATACTTTGCAGTCTTATGCTCATGTGTCATTGTCAGGGAGTAGCACCTGCAGCTTTGGGGTCATTGGAAGAGCACCTTTGTAGATTCAGCTCTTGCAATGGGCAGATGACTGGAAGTGGTGGACAGATCTCAGGGGGTTGTGGACATAGAGGACAGACTACTCTCTGAAGGGGGCCAGAGCTGGTGATGATGCCAAGGCTGCTGCCACAGAGCGGTGGAGAGCAACTTCTGTTAAATAATGAGACACCTGGTGGGGAGTCCTAAAATAATAAGGGGAGGGCAACTTGTTGGGGTTTGCTGTTATGCAGAAGAATCAGCTGAAGATAAGGCATAAAAAATATAGGGATTAAAGAGTCAGTGAATTGGTTGCCTAACTCATTTATTTTCTCTATGTGCTCACTGTTCCTTCAAATATTTCTAAAGTACTTATTCATTCTAAATTCTAAATTCTAAAAATAAATATATATTTTTTTCTTATCTTAAGCAACCATACAAGGAAAAAAGGGAAAAGATGGTAGTGTAACTCATACAAATGTGTGTGTGTGTGTGTGTGTGTGTGTGTGTGTGTGTGTAGGAATTAATAAAAGCAAATTGGTAGCATAAAAAGGAACACACATTTCAGGTGTCAGATGACTGGCCTCTTTTGACAAGCACTGAGGGCGTTGCTCATTGTCACAAATGATACTGAATTTCATCACAAATGATACTGAATTTCAAAGTTGGAGGTAACAAATATATCTGGGTGAACAGCACAAAGTGGACTATCTTCGCATCCTCCTAAGCAAAGCACACTACTAATAATGTTAGTCAGCAGTATGCCAGGGCACATAGACAATGATAAAATGGATGTATTAGTGATAAATAGGTTATTTATAGGAGTTATAAATCTGAAATGCTCCTTCCTTCCTTTGCAATGTTAAATGGATTGTGTTGCATGGCACAGAGGGGCATGACCTCACTATCAGAAAGAAATTATTGGAAAAATACACATACCAATATTTAATGTGTGTGTATATACTGCATTTCCTCAATTCTATTATCATATCCTGCAAATTAATTAAATTAATTCAATCAAATTAAATTTGATTTAATGATCATTTTTCTATACATAAAAAATGGCATTAAAGATACAAAATAACTAAAAAGCAAGTTCCACTTATCTGGAAACTTGAAAATGTGGCAATAAGTGCTTCTTGATCCAAGAAATGGGGTTTATATATATGTTGTCAACACTGTTGTTGAAAGATGAGCAGACGGTCAGGCAGGAGCAAGGAAAGCTTAAAAACAAAACAGACAATCTTCAACCGACAATCTCATTGTCAATGTTCAATAGATAACCACTCAGTAGAAGACTTGCCAATTTATAGCAGAGGGATAGTCCACTCATGCTGTAAAAGACTTTAGTTTCAGTTCCAGGGTGCATCTCACTAGCTATGCAACCTGGGTGAGCCTCCTGCTCATTAAGTCCCACCTTTAATGAGACCTTCTTAAGGAAGTAGCCTCGGGAGGTACATCCCGAGGGGATGGGGTTTCATCACCCCATTTTGTGGTTTTTTTTCAGCATCTCCTGCTTCTCATTTATAGCAAGTGCAATGATAATTAAATTATGTGTGTAATTATTTATAAACTGCATAGTCAAGTAGTGTGGATCTCATTCATTACTGTATTTCTAGCTTCTACCTCAGTGCCTGGCATATGGTTGATGCCCCAATTATATTTATTGAGTAAATGAAACTATTTCACTCTCTAGGCACGGGTGTTTCATTAGGAAGATGAGAACATTACACTAAAAGATCTCTACAGAGCCCTTCCTGCTCTAAAACTCTGTGATTAATTTTATTTTAATGTATCCTCATTTAAAATTCTATATTGGAGGAAATTCTAGGTTTTAATTGTAAATTGTTTGTCCATGCATTCAAAAAGAATAGTAGGTAGAATATCAGTTTGGGAGAGATTTTCTGTGAAACTTTCAGAGGTGTGAAAATTAAGTTTTGAACTAATTTAAAAAAATGGACTAGCAGAGTATTCTCCCTTGGACTATAAGCCTCTCGAGGGGAGGAGCCATCTTTTTAATTCTAGTACCTAGCATGGACCCTTGCACTCAATTTTTATTGAACTAACAAGGGAGACTAAATGAACAGAATTGTAGCAAAATAGGAAGAAACAGTGTAATGGAGAACTTTGTGGACAGAAGCCTCAGGAATTTGAGAGAAAAACAGGATTTTATTATTGTTTGTTTAATGTTTATTTTCTAGAGAGACAGAGAGAGAGGGAGAAAGCAGGGGAGGAGCAGAGAGAGGTGGGGACAGAGGACCTGTAGCGGGCTCAGAGCTGACACCAGCAATCCTGATGAGGGCTCAAACTCACGAACAGGGAGGTCATGACCTGAGCTGAAGTTGGATGCTTAACTGATTGAGCCACCCAGGCGCCTCAAATCTTTCCTTTTTAAAGTTCTATTTATTTTTGAGAGAGAGAGAGAGAGAGAGAGAGAGAGAGAGAGAGAGAGAGACAGAGCGCGAGGAGGGGGGTGCAGAGAGAGAGAGAGGGAGACACAGAATCTGAAGCAGGCTCCAGGCTCTGAGCTGTCAGCACAGAGCCCGATCGGGGCTCAAACCCACGAACCGTGAGATTATGACCTGAGCAGAAGTCAGACACTCAACTCACTGAGCCACCCAGGCTCCCTAGAAAACAGGATTTTAGAGAAAGGTGCTCATCTGGGAAGCTTTAATAAGAATGGTTTACAGAGTTTCAAAGACATCTCTGAATTTAAACAGTTTTCAAATTGTTACAATAATATTTGTATCATCTAAATTTACAACAGCAGAGGAAACCTAGTGTTGGATTGGAGGCCTCTCCAACCCTCACCATGAGTCAGTTTATAAAAACTCACTCTCTTCCTGAAATCGAGACACTTTGCAACCAGAGGGGTGACCCAGGGTATCAGTCAGAAAGAAGGCAGCAGCAAGCACAGGGAAGACCAATGACATTTTCCAGGTAGTGGAGTGCCTCTTACTGGAAGATCATTTACACGATAGAAGTTGTTGGGTTTTTTTGTATTTTGTTTTTGTTTTTTTGTTTGTTTATATAAAATACTTCTGAGTAGTGCTCTTAGTTTATCAGAAAGAGGGGAACTACTTCTTTAAAAGTGCTTCATGCAGCTCAGCTAAAGATATTTCCCTTTTGTTACATTGTTATTTTTCTTTGGCTTGCCTGGAGAATCTTTCAGAAGATTCCCAGCTTCACACAAATGTAATACTCCATGGCAATTTAGGGTGGAAAAGCTTCAATTCAGCTACTCAACAGTTGCAAAGAGAATTCAAAATCAGATTCCTCCACCATATTATTTGATTTTTCTTCCTTGAATTCAGGACACTAATCTAGAACAGATATATCTTGAATTAAAAAAAAACAAATATAGGGGTGCCTGGATGGCTCAGTTGGCTAAGCGTCTGACCCTTGTTTTGGGCTTGGGTCATGATTTTGTGGTTGTGGGATCAAACCCTGAGTCGGCTTCATGCTGGAAGCCTGCTTGGGATTCTCTCTCTGCCCCTTCACTTCTCACTTGCGTGCTTTCTCTCTCTCTCTCTCTGAAAATAAATAAATAAACATTTCAAATATATGTAAAGAGTAGAATTCAACATCTTTTTTTTTAAAGATCTACATAAATCTTATCCCCAAAAGCAGTTTTCAAAAAGAAATGAACAAATCACAAAGTTATATACCAAATCTTAGTGTTGCTCATGTTTGGGTTTCATCAATGTTGCTGCTTCAAACCAATGACATCCACTGATCTCTTTATCAAGGAAAAAAAATCAGTCAATCAACTAACCAGTTTAATTTTAATCATTCCTAAAAGTCTATGACTTATTCTTCCAGTGCCTTCTATTTCCCACATTTCTGTCATGGCACATGTAAAAAATGATGATGTAAAAAAAGAAAGGAAGGAGGGAAGGAAGGAAGGAAGGAAGGAAAGAAGGAAGGAAGAAGGAAGGAAGGAAAGGAAGGAAGGAAGAAAGAAGGAAGGAAGGAAGAAGAAAGGAAGGAAGGAAAGGAAGGAAGGAAGAAAGAAGGAAGGAAGGGAGGGAGGGAGGAAGAAAGGCTGCTTGAGCCTGAGGTGCTTGGCCTGGAAGTTTCTTTCCTGTCCTGGTACCACCACCCTGAAGATGAAAGGATTGACCCACATCAATCTTTTCACTTATGGTACATCAGTCTACTTTAGATCTCTGCCTGGAAGTGTGACTAGAACTCCGATTATTTATTTATTTTTTCAATTATTTTTCATGACCCAGGTTTTGTGCTCAGGTATGTAGAAACCTAATGACAATTGCTTAGATGACTTTCACCTATGTAATTTGGCTAAATGGTCAGCAGCTGTTCTCATTGCCATGGTAACTTGCTCAAATGATGTTTCCTCCTGTCTGGGGATCACATGACCCTCTTGGGCTGGCCAATCGTACCTTCCTTCTTTATTATAGTTATTACATTAAATTATAGTTATTTTGTATTTTATATTGTGAGCTCTTGGGGGCCAGGAACTACATCTAATTATTTTCCCATTATCTAACACAGTGCATAGCACCTAGTAGATTTCCTAGAAATCTAAGTTTGACCCACTCCAGAGTCTGACTGAACATAGCTAATGTGAAGCTAGCAGCACTGAGATGCTTAGAGTGAGCATTTCTGTAGATACAGATTAGAGAGTGTGAACACCCACTGCCGGAAGACAATATACCGTCCTATTTAAGGGAGAAAGAATCCCAAATAGATCACAGAAGATGTTATCACCTGCATTTAAGGATTATGACTAGGGAAAAACACACTGCCTTTTATATCCCTCAGTTGTTATGACACAGACAACTATAAATCTACCTAGTTGCTATTTGGGGATTATCAAATCTCTGGTAAGCAGTACAGTAGAGCTGGAATATGGATTTTGTTGAGTCTGAAGCACAAGTAGGGGAAGAAAATAGATGGGAAGAGGCTGGCAGGTTGAAAGATGGAATGAGAATCAGAAAAGATTGAATTATAGTGTTTGAGTTAGGTAGAAATGATGTTCAACCTGAGTGCAGTTTATATTACATTGAATCAGTTAATAGAATTGAGGACAAAGGTCTATATTGATACATTTAAGTCCTCTATTGGCTGTGCAGTATCAGTGAAGAACGCTAATAGAATGCCAACTAAGATTAGAGGAAATATTAATAATACAGAATACTTCTCCAGAGCATCAAGTAAAACCAAAGACGCTCTGAGTTGGAAAGTATCTTAGAGGTCATATAGTCTACTCTCCCCACTAATGTCTCTTTAAACTTTTATGTTCAAGACATACTTCTGAATGTTAGAATCCAGAACAGCACATTCAAAGGAATTAAAGCACTCAAAATAATAACTGATAAGTTAGCAGTTATTAAAACTCAGCATCTACCCTGACAAATTTGACAAGCATATAAGCTTGCCCTTTAAAAGGCAAAGAAAAGCCCCCCCACACTGTATCTAGCAGTTCACTCAAGCCCCACATACATTTCTATGAAGACAGTAGGAGGAGGAGAGTCCTATGTCCTCTTCTGATCCTTTCTTTGTAAGTTTCCCCTTCCCCCACCCAGTGAAGCCTACTCAGAGGAATCCACCTTGCAAAACATCCCTGCTTGTCCTAGAAGTCCATTACCTCCCATTCGAGGTCTTTTCCCTACGTTGTCCAAGGATGTTGGGGGTGCACAGTCTACAGATGGCATGAATTCTGTTTCCAGCCGCAGATGAAGAGAGAGGCAGAAGTCTGTCTTTTTATTGCTTTTCATGGCCACATGTTGCGCTTGGGCCCTGACCTCTGCTATGGTGATATCTCTGCTGGTCTGGATGCTGTAGATGTAGCACTGTTCACATATTAGCTATTGCTATTGTTATTATTGTTATAATTATTACTTTAATGGTATATTATGTAATATATACTATTATATATTGCATTAATATAACTATTATATCAATAATTATGATAATTGTTATTTATCATTATCATTATTATTAGTTCACAGTTCTTTAACCTAAGTCTTTGAATAGATTTTGAATGTTTTGAAAATATTTCTACGTTCCTATTATTGGAGTTTTATTTTAAAGGCAATATGGAGATACATGGAAAGATAATGTAATATTCCCAGTGGGACATAGGGCAGAATACCATAACAAGTACATTAATATTTCTTCAAATAAATATATGAATATTCATGTGAAGTTGGAATAGATAGACTATAACTAGCCTTCCCTTCTTATTTCAGGTCAGGATTTGGCAACAAATTAAACATTTTTTGGTTTTCTAGCTTTTTGGGTTTCAGAATATAGATAAAGGATTGCAAATCTGTGTTATTAGTGCTATTGTATAATAGCAATAGGGGTGCCTGGGTGGCTCAGTCGGTTAAGCTGACTTCAGCTCAGGTCATGACCTTGTGGTTTGTGCGTTCGAGCCCTGCATCAGGCTCTGTGCTGACAGCTCAGAGCCTCGCGCCTGCTTTGGATTCTGTGTCTCCCTCTCTTTCTGTCCCTCCCCTGCTTGCACTCTGTCTCTGTCTCTCTCTTTCTCCTTCGCGAAGATAAATAAACATTAAACAAATTAATTAAAAATTTTTAATTAAAAAAAAGACTGTTACATTCACTCTTCTGATTGTTCTCTGCATGGTTCCCAGTTTGTCACTATGTTGCTTAAGCTTGAGGTACCCAGATTGAAACATATTATTTTGGGCGTGATACGCTGGGCTCAATGTAGAATTGCTGTGTTACCCTCTTGATTTTGATACTAATGTTTTTGTGGCCAACTCACCACAATATGATTTTTAGCCACCAAAACCTTTATTTCTTTTTCACATGTGCTACTATATAATCCCATGTCCTTTCTTGTTTTTGTGCAACTTGCCTTTGGAAAATAAATTTCTCCCTGTGAAATTGTTTCTCCCCATGAAATTTAATATTAAGTGTTGGCTCATTTTCCCAGTCTGATGAGATAATTTTGGATTCTGACTCTCCCATCTCAGTCTCTGCTATTGCCATGCATCAGATGTAACTTTGATCAGCAGGTCTTAATCCAATTTGGTGAGAAAAATATTGAAAAGGACAGTGCCAAGGGCAGAGTTAGTGTTGGTCATTAGTGACCATTAGTCAACACTATTTGGAATAGTCATTCGACCAATTAAAATTCAACAAACTGTATGGCAATTCATATTTCTATCCTCGCCTCTAAGAATATCAAGAAGAACTTTGTCTGAGGTCCTGTTAAAATCCACATTTGATCTGTCTACAGAAATCCCATGACATGCACTACAGTCGCTTGAATAAAGAAGGAATTAAGGCGGAGTTCACCTAATTTAGTCTTTATAAATTCATGTTCCCTCTCAGTGGCTGCTTTCTCTCTCTCAAAGTCATCACAGAAATCTGTACAATAATCTGTCCCTCAGATTATCAAGTCTGGTCTATTCTTTAGTCTAGATATAATAACATATCCCTTCTTCCCACTTTTGAAAATGAGAACACCTGCTCATCTCAACTTCACAGCACCACTTCTGTTCTCCACAGATTCTCAAAGTTATTGAAAACAATTAAATGTGAAATACCCTTGGCATTCTGATATATGTGCAAGATGACCATATAATTTATCATTCCAATAAAGATATTTTTTAAAAGAGAAGGGAGGTCTATTAATAAGTATGCCAGAAAGGCAGGCATAAATGGGACTGTATCAGGGAAACCAGGATGTACGGTCACCCAAAAATGAACATGGCTGAGAGTCTTTGATGCATTCAGAATTAGAAAGTGCCTTTTACTGTCTCCTCTGCCAGCTAGCTTCATGCCAATGGTGACCCTAACCATCTTTAAGTGACAGTTGTCTCCCACTCCAGAAGAGAATGGGAGGTAAAACAGCACTCCACCCACAAACACTCATTAATCATGCCCTCTATGAGGAGCACAGGACATTTGCTTTTCTGGCCCTTCTTGAACTGGATGGTACTTTAAAAGTAAGAAGAAGGTGGAGGAGGAAGAGGAGGCAGATGGGAAGGAGAAGGTATTTCCTGCCACATATATTTTTCCAAGTCTTAGCCTTTTATGCGCTTTAGCTTTCCTGAGTCTGTATTTTACAAACATTCTTCTTTTTACTATTTGTCCTTCTGTCGTGTGCACTAATTGGAGGTCATGAAATTGGAGGTCATTGCAGATTCCTGTTGATCTCTTTAGATATGTCTTCTTTCTTCTTCCTGCCTTTTTCTTTGTTTTGTGAATTCTTCGCAGAAGGAAAACTGAAATTTCTTCCTGAATACCCTAATGAATCCTTTCAGCTTCCCTCCATTTCAGAATCTCAGCTGTGATTTCATCCTTCCCTTTATCAGGACTTTTTGAAGTCTCCCCTCTTGACTTCTGTGCTGCTGATTAAACTTACCATCCCTGTCGTCAGCTCTCCTGAGCCTTAAAATGTCATAGACACATTTTCATATGGTTTTTGTCACATTCACACTCCCAATCTACTTGATGGCCAGAATTAATTTGAAAAATAGCAGTTTTCCTCATTGCTTATTCTATCTTCAGCATAATTTACACATTTGTATTAAGAGATCCCTTTTTAGTTTTATTTTCCTTCAAGCCTCCCAATCCCTGGAGAAAGTAAAAGCACCCAAGGAACCTGTTACAAAATGTAAATTTAGAGTAATTTCCTTAAGGTATTTACTGTGAAATAAAAACCCAGGAAGGTAGGAACATGAACACGGTATTTTAATAGTTAATGACAAGGCTTTCCAACGATCTATCAAAACATATACTTTGCACACAGAATCATTAAATAGGGGATGGGCCAGAAATCAGGCCACTGTGAAGGTATGGCAACTTTCTGTCATTAAAGCGGTATCTATTGATTTGAAACAAGTTGTTAAGGAACTCCTTTTTTCCTTCTATTTCTATGAGGGGCTTTCTACTCTGTTGGAAAGAGTGGTATAACAGTAGCATTTTTGGTATCTCGGTCTTCCCACTCACTTAGCTTCCTACTGGACAGGAATGATGACTGACTGGGTGAGACAGGTAGGAACCCCCTGGCCACCAAGCCATCCACTGCAGGGCAGAGGCGCTATGGGGAATAGTTGTTGGCATTTGGCTACCATTCTCAGCTTCCAGAGGGGTATGGTTTCTTCCTATGTGGTAATTAATGGATGAAGCAGTGTTTGCATGGGTGGACTGACCATCATCCTGTGATGAATCAGGGTCTCATGGGTCTGGGGGGCTAGGTTTAGGGAATGATTTAGGGAGGCTCAAAGTATTCATCAATGTGGTCTTCACAAAGAAGGTTTAAACACCTGCTTTTCTTTTCTTCTTTTCTTGCTTCCTTCCTCCCTTCCTTCCTCCCTCCCTTCCTCCTTTTCTTTCTTTCTTTCTTTCTTTCTTTCTTTCTTTCTTTCTTTCTTTCTTTCTTTCTGACATTTGGTGCTGAACACTTATACTCTACTGGACAGTGATTAGGGTTAAGATAGGATTTAGACAGAAAAGTTCATCTTGGACTTTTTTTACAAGTATTTGCAGGGAACACTTGGAGTGCTCTTTAAAAGAATGACATTTTCATATACTTTTGCTAATTCCCTCTTGCAACTTTAGCCAGGAGTTTTGGCAACCTGATTAGTCAAGGGCATTTTCTGAAAAAAAAGAATTATTCTGGTGGGATGGTTGCACTGATAGTAATTAAAACAGTATTCAGCCATACTGATTTTAATATTGCAGCAGTGTTGTATTACTAGCCAGGCAGATCAGTGGATGTCAATGAAAAGTCTAGAAATGTATCCAAACACGTATAGTCACTTAGTGCGTAGTGGCGGCATTTCAAATTAGTGGGACACAATAGGTATTTTTCAAAATATAGTGTTCAGGCAAATTTGGAAAAATTTAAATTTAGGTTTGTTTTATTGTATTCTACAAGATTATATTATTTGTAGTAGGGAGTTAAATGATCTCTAGGGTTTATTTAGTATTTATTATATGCTAGGCACTATGCCATGTACTTTACATGGATTACCCCATTTATTACTTTTAGCTGTCCCACCAGGTAGATACTAATATTAATCATATTTTATGATGAAATTAAAGCATAGATCAAATTAACCCTCAGATCAGTGGGGGCAGAATATAGCACTGGGTTAACATGCGGATTAGGAATGGCTTCCAGCCTCTAAGCCCCAAGCTCATTACACCTTGAGAGAACTAGAAAAAACTACTGGTGAATATGTATGTGTGGTTGTAGCATGCAGGAGATCTTTCAAAACTTGACACCGAAACCAGAAACCATGAGGGAAAACATTTAACTCCATAAAAATTTAAAGCCTCCTGTATGTAAGAAAGTACCATAAATGAAATAAGACAAATTAATGGTATTTTAAATAGCTATGGCAGAGGATGGCTTAATATAGTTAATACACAGAGAGCTGTTTCAAACAGCTTAGTACCTCAGGAGAAAAACGGACAGGAGACTTGAAGGCAATACACAAAAGAAATGCAAACAGCCCAAAACATGCAACATGATGAATCTTACCAGTAACCAAACAAATGCAAGTAAAACCAAAGACATTAATCCACAACTTTATTTGGAATAGTGGTAATTTCAAGACCCAATTTTTTAACTTCAGGGGATTTATTAAAAGTAATAGAATTTCCAATAGA
Source organism: Panthera uncia (assembly GCF_023721935.1). Taxonomy (NCBI): domain Eukaryota; kingdom Metazoa; phylum Chordata; class Mammalia; order Carnivora; family Felidae; genus Panthera; species Panthera uncia. The sequence goes on along the minus strand of NC_064816.1, from coordinate 138,086,245 downwards.
CTATAAAATAATGTTTTAGGATTACAGTCTGAAATCTTGTAAATCTTGTATACAAATGTGCAAGTAATGACAAGTAAAAAAAGAAAGCATTTGGGTCCCAATTTTATTTATAAGCAAGGCGCAGATGTACATATCCATAAAGTCTGGTATGTAACACACCAAACTGTTAACAGTGGTTGTGTCTAAGTGGAAATTTTAAGATTGAATGTTTCACTTTTGTTTTTATCTTTCCATTTTCCAAATACTCGGTAATGTACAGCTGCCACATTTATATTCAGGAAAACATATATATATATATATATATATATACACACACACACACACACACACACATACACACACATATTCACACACACACATATACACACACACACACACACACACAGTTTGTGTACAGTTTATGAAATAAGGGCTTAAATCCAGGGCCACCTCGGTATTATTTCCCTTTTCTAGCTCCTTTTAGTTTACAGAGATCAATCACATATATTTTCTGGTTTAACAGAAATGCTACCCCAAGTAGTTTCCCGCTGCCATTTGTATGTAAAAGCTTAATTTTCTGTTCCATAGATTTGGGGAATAAGAGAGTTCTTTTTCAAAGAATCCATTATTAGAGTTTCTGGTCTCCTTTGTTTAAAATGGATCCCTCAGTTCCAATATTAGCACACATCCTCCACAGATTCCCTTTTTTGAAGAACCAAAGGATTTTACTACAGTTGATCTAAAAAGCAGCCTTCACACAGAATAGCTTGGTAACTCAGTGCCACACTGTTGACTTTAGCCCAGGTTTGAAGCATTGAGGAGACTGTGGACAGAGCTGATAGGCAACCGGTGTGCCTCAAACGTGGCATCCCCAAACTTCTCAGATTAGAGGATGCTCTCAGGTCCCTTTCAAGTCTGACAGTTTGAAACCCTGTTCTCTACTCATCCAGTCCTGCTCATTGGTTCCACTCACTAGTTCCTGTCCTTTTTTCGAATTCATTTTACTTCCTCTCTCTTGTCCAAGGCCAGGCAATTCTCTTCAGATTTCCTTTCGTCCCTGGAGAGGCATGACCTTATCTTTTCTGGGATCTGGTTCACCACATTTAACTTCTGTTGAGAAGTGCTCCTGTGACTCGGTGACCCATGTCTCAGCCTCGGAAATTGTATGGTCTCAGCACACATGCCATCAAATCCAATGGGCTGAATCTCACCTGATCTTTCTGCCTGCTTTTCTCTAGGTTTTCCTCTAGTTCCATTAAATCCTTTCACAGCAGAGGAGACAGTTCCAGGCTCCAGGTCATCAGCTTCAGGCTGTTGCTTCTTCTTAAAAAATTAACATAACTGTTAACATCTCTTTACTTAATTGTAGTTGGTTGTTTCCTGCTGGAAAGAGGACAGATCTATAAAGAGGATGAGGAAGGAGCTTTTCCATAAGCCACAGGTCTTCTTTCCTGCCCCCTTTCAATCACACTTCATAACTGTCTCTGCTGGTGGTTCTCCTCGTCTCACTCCACCTCGTACTGGACAGTTGGCTAAGTGGTTGAACTGAAATGTTCCAACGCATTCCCACCTCACACATTATCGCATGTTGATGCGTGTGTAACAGTTCTATTGAATTTATAATTTTTCACGGCTAGCTTAAGTAAACATTTCCCCCCTCTACCCAGTGGTCCTAGGTCTGTGGAGTTCAGGGGTTCTGAAATTCCCAGTTGCTGAGGGTGATAGAGCCTGGAACTATTTTTTCATGCCTTCTGATTTTATATCTTATATTCATAAAAACATTTAATTACCCTAATAATAAATGTTAGAAATTTATACTTAAATTTTTTTTGCAAATACAACATAGTTATTATCTTGTTTATAAATTGGAATTGTAACATTTGGGAGGAAAAAGTGGAGTTTTACTACTAAGAAAATATTTCAATATCACTAGTCTGTTTAATGTCAAGCAAGCATTTTAGACTCATTTTTATTTTCCAAAAGGTTGTTTCTGTGTGTACAGACATAGCTTAACTAAATCTCCATGATTCCATAGTAACTACTCAATGGCTTATCTTCCTCACCTAAAAAAAAAAAAAAAAAAAAAAAAAAATGGAGATAACACCTCAGGGATCTGTCCTGAAGAAAAAATAATGGAAAGCACTGTAGCACTCGGTAAAATATAAATTGCTGTGTGAACATTACTAAATCATAGCCATCGCACTGTGTGCATAAGCACTTTTCACTTGGGTTCCTGGCTAATGCATTAATCTGTTAATGCCAAAGGTTAGACACTGCAACCGATGTCAGATGTGGATGAATTTGTTTCCCTACGTACATGTAGCCTCCAAAGGCAATGCTTACTGATGAGAAGCAGCACATTTTAATTTTTTAAATAGAAAAACACAGCTTGTCCATGAAAGCAAAGCACCTCCAACAACCAAAGATGTCCCTCCTCGGTTCCACCTATTAACTGTCAGCCCCTTCTCGTGGCTGCTATTCTGCCTGGTGGGTCTTGCTTCCTAGATGGTGACATGAGGAAAGGATCACAGTTCTTAGATCTCTCACTAATTGGCATGTCAGTCGATGCCCCCAGGAGATTATGCTGGCCTTTGACTATGCCCCTCTTTCATATTCCTCACTGTTTTGAGTGCCAGCAGAGATTAAGGTATGGGGGCACAGTTCCTAGGCAACCCAGTCTGACTCTCACGGTTGTCATTAACTTTATGTCACTCTCCAAATCCCCCAAATGTGGGCATTTAGTACCCATTCATATTATTTTATGATTATTATTTCTAGTTTGAATTTGGGACCCCCACCTCCCTCCTAAAAAGGAAGCCAATGATAAAAGTTTAGTAGGCAGTTAGTTCCCTGATTTTGATAACTGGTAGACTATTCAAGATAGCTTTTATTATTTATGTCATACTGCCAACCATAAAGAAATGGTTGAACACAATATTTATGGCCTGTAATAGGAGAGAGTACCAAGGTTAGCCCATTTTCTGTGCATTTCTGTAAATACAGTTACTCTGTTAGGTGCTTTTAATGCTGTATTTCTCCCATGTGCCATGCTTTGGAAATGTATCAATTTGGGATTCAGTTAAATCACATGTAATAATTCTTGATATTATTCTTTTTTTTAATTTTAATTTTTTTAATGTTTATTTTTGAGAAAGATAGAGGGACAGAGCATGAGCATGGGAGGGGCAGAGAAAGAAGACACAAAATATGAAGCAGGCTCCAGGCTCTGAGCTGTCAGCACAGAGCCCAACGTGGGGCTCAAACTCATGAACCGCGAGATCATGACCTCGGCTGAAGTTGGATGCTTAACCAACTGAGCCACCCAGGTGTCCCCTCGATGTGATCATTCTTATTGTGACTGAGCAAAAGAAAGTGGCTTTTTTAGATTTGGACCAGCTACTTGATTTCTAGTCCCTGTTCATCTCAGATATCATTTGATAAATTAAAACAACACCACTGATTCAAATGCCTGGTATATATTCACAATAATATATTCCAGAAAATGTTATATTACGTGTTCATGTATTTATAGAATCGGTCAGGGGTAATCCTGGTTCAGGATGAGTAGCCAGTAAGTGGGACCCAGAAGGATGAGGTTTTAAATTTTACATTTTATTTCATGCAAATATGAGATGCAGTTGCAATCTAGTTTCATAGGGTAGGTGGGTAGTGAATTTAGTGGTACAGAACTATACCAGGTGTTCTGACAAACTGAGATCCAAATATAATGTTGAATGAATGACTGAGTGAGTGAATTTGAAAAGCTATGGATATTCCAGTTGTCTTTATGATGATATGAAAGTTAGGAGAAGTACATTTAAGCAGAATCAATATTCCGCTTGAAAAATAAAATCTTCATTGCATCCTGCATTTTTTTAATGTTTCTTTCTTTCTTTATTTTTGAGAGAGAGTGCGAGCATGAGCAGGGACAGGGCATAGAGAGAGACAGAGACAGAACCCGAAGCAGGCTCTGCACTGTCAGCACAGAGCCCGACGCGGGGCTTGGACTCATGAATTGTGAGATCGTGACCTGAGCTGAAGTCAGGCCCTTAACTGACTGAGCCGCCCAGGTGCCCCATTGCTTCCTCCATATGACGCAGCTCCCCCACTTTTCCTTTCCTGCCCACGTTTCCAGAGCTCGGTTTCTCTGAGTCATTCCCTGCACTTGCCAGAATCAGTTCCTTCAATCGATGATGATTTAGCATCAGTCCCTGTGGCTCTTCCTGGATTTTTTTTTTTCAACTGAATAGTAATTTTTTCCTTTAACATTTCCTACTGCTTTAATTTTCACTCCTATTTTAAATTCTTCATTAACTTTAATTAAGCTTTCTCAAGGCTTAAATACCTGTAAAACTTTTAAAAACTTAATCATTTGATTTGCCTGCTCAGCTTTCCTGGTCTTGCCTAGTTTTAAGACTGTTAAACCTAAAATTGTACCTGGGAGATGGTGTGATCACAGAGGGGAAAGGAGATGATGGCATTGTTAGTGAAAGTTTAATGATGAGTTTGGCTGGAAAAATTTCACACTTCAGTGTTCTTTGTGTTTCATGCTGATAAGCAGCTAATAATTTTAAATGCCTTCATTTTGGAATTAATTTATTTAAAACACTTATAATTTTCAAGTCCACATAAATACTGGGTACAAGTTTACCCAGTCTAGAAGGAAATGAACCTTACATTGTCCTTTGAAAATTTTGTTGCTTACCTCAGCAAGTCTCTTTGATTTTAATTCTGTAGACCATTAATTATTTTCTTAAACCTGCCATAATTTTTCTGATTAAGAATTTGGAACTGGAGGTTGATCTTATGGACAAAGCATTCCATTTTTCTTCAATTTATAGAAACTAAAGCCAAGAGAGGTTAAATTTGCAGAAGCAGGTAGTAGCAAAGCCAGACCAGAACCTAGGGATTTGGCTGTTTTGGGGTCTGTTTACACACCGGTCACCAGGGATGTTCACTTTACCATAAACCATGTAGTCATGCCAATTGATCTGAAAATTACCCTTGTCACCTCACATTAACTCAAGTCCAGATATAGAAGAAGCATTAGAATGCACGTGCACTTGCATAGGGCTCTGGTTATTTCTAGAAATGGTTATGAAGAGAGTTCACTTTAATTCTAATGGATGGCATTTTATCTTGATTCTAGGGGAAGTTGTAACCTTCTTACAATCCTGCAATATGAACTCTAGGACTATGCCATTGTGACTTTTAAATCTAGCAGTTGTTTATAGTCTGTGTTATAAGATTTACTGAGAATTATCAAAGGATATATTTTGTATCATTATGAGATAGCCCTGGGTCCAATTATTTCCCCCTTCATACCCACGATGGTTACCACCAAGATAAGTTCTGTTGCCCTTTCTGAGGAAGATAAATAAAAAATACAGATTGCTGTTTGATTAGAAAGCAAACAACCCTATTGAACTGAACTATATTAAAATAAATACCAAGAATATTCATGGGTATCCTCGTTACAGATTATTTGCCCTAGACTATTATTTCTGTTTGTCTTGTGGCTTATGAGGTTTCCATATATCAGATAAGCCACTTCTTATTGTGAGCCATAGAGGCAGCTGAAAGTGAGCCACTTTGATATGAGTAAGTATATTCTATGGTAAGATTTCATGCTTGTAGAAACTGACGTTCTTATCTATATAATCGTTACAGTTGTCTTCTTATTTCTGTTGGAGTTACCTTATTTAATGTAATTTGAGGTGAAATCAGTTATTTTGATGCAATTGGAAAAGAGTTCTATCTTCTTGACAAGGCCACTTAATTGGCCATTTTGGTCAAATTAGTGATTTGAATGGCTTTTACCCCAATTGAATGCCCTATTTTGGTCAGATTCACCCCTCCACTTCCCATACACACGCCCACAATGCGTGATTGCAAGGGGTTGCAGTGGAGAGAGATGTAATAAAACCACATTGGCATCCCTTGCCTCTCTTGACCACTTTTAAACCCTTTTGATCCTTACACATATTAAGAATTATCCCTGGAGAGCCCAACTTTCTATTCCTCAGAGAGTTCTTATTGTCCTTGAGAACCCCCACTGCACTGGGGCTGAGGTCAGTGTTCCTGTGACTAATCACTAACTGAGATGCATGTGTCACCGAGGAAAGCTGTTCTTCAAAGTGAAGTGATTCCTGACATTGGGAAGAAGGAGTTACAAAGCACTGACCTTAAACCTGTAAGAGCAAGAATGTAAGCCCTCTTAAGTAGTTCTCCTTCCTTTGTCTCTGTCATTACATCTAGATATTCACATTTAGGACTCACATTTATAATGTAAATGAAAATAGTAATGATTTACTTACATAAGAAATGCACCAAGGGGCACCTGAGTGACTCAGTCATTTAAGCATCCAACTCTTGATTTTGGCTCAGGTCAAGATCTCAGGAAAGAGCCAGGAGCCTGTTTGGGATTCTCTCTCTCCCTCTCTTTCTCTGCCCCTCCCCTGCCTGTATGCAAGTGCACGTGTGCCCAGGTGCATCTTGTCTCCCTCCCTCCCTCCCTCCCTCTCTCTCTCTCTCAAAATAAATAGATGAACTTAGAGAGAGATTGAGAGAAAGAGGAAGGAAGGAAGGAAGGAATAAAGAAAGGCACAAAATTAACATGTTAACATGGCTTCTAAAAGCCTATCATCCTGAGGGTGTCTTCCCACAACCATTTTGTAAGTAATTTGCAGATGAAGTCCCAGATTTATATTGTCACTGTAAGTATAAGACAGGAATAAAATATTCCAGTAACTATGGTGGGAATACAGAGTTTCCCTGTGTTTTCCTTCGAAGGATTACATCATCCTAATAATCAGGTTTTGAACATCACAGTCATTATGCAACATTTGTTAATATAAAGATAGTGTTTAAGTGACAGTAATTCTTTTCCATCTAAGACATTATCTGTATGTTTTAGATAATGGGGTTTGAAATACCCAACTTGTTGGTATCCACCAAACAAATTCCTCCCTGATCCAGAGGCGTTGAGTAATCTGAGAAAATAACTAGATTTTAAAGAGGTGAAGTGAGGTCAGAGAGTTCAGGCCCTGGTGAAATAAATGGCAGAGTAGGCATATGATACAGTTAGAGAGGTAACCAGAATCCAAATCGTTCAGGGCTTTGGAAGTGATAGTAAGGGTTTTGAATTTTTTCCCATGTGTAAGCAATGAGACACCGTTAACACCTTTTCAGCAAGGGAGCGACATTACTTTTGTTCTGAGAAATTTACTTTGCTATGAGGAGAATGCTTTGAAAGAAATCAAAGTGGGAAAGGGTGAGAAATTTTAAAATCAGATGTTTTGGTTCATTTGTGAGATAGTAGCAATTGATTTCGGGTGGGGACAGATAGGAATAGAAATGAGTAGACAAATTCAAGATGTATTTTGTAGGCAAAACTGACCACTTAGAAACTGTGGAGGGTAACAAAGAGAATATGTAGTTACAGCTTCCAGGTTCTGGATTTGTTGCCATATGCTGTGATGCAAGCCGTTTGGGATGGGGGAGAGGGAGATCAGTAGTTCAGTTCTGCACATGTTAAATTTGAGGTGGCTCTGAAATATCCAAGCGAGAATGACAAGGGCATAGCTGAATATATGAATCTGAAATTTGAGAGAAGAATAAGTTGAGTTAGAAATTTGACTGTTTTATCAAAACTTTTAGTTGCAGCAACAAAAGTCAAACATGGCTAGGCTAATTCACCCAAAAAGAGATTAATTTAAAGGATAGGGGGAAGTTCACAGACTTTCTAGGTGTACCCTTTGGCAACAGCCCCCAAAACCACCCTGCAAAAGTTGTCTAGGAAAGACAGCAATACTTTCACCTGGGACAAAGTCATGGTGGCTTGTGACATGGGTAGTACCAGCCTGTATATGCATGCAGGGGACTAAGCAACAGTCTTTTTTCCTCTGACAAGTGTTTTTTCCTGAAGTACAAAGTAAGAGAATGATTAAGGAAGAATTAACACCAATAATAAAGCCAATTATAAAAACTGACAATTTTTTGCTATATGCCAGGTATGAGATCAAGCACTTCACATGGTATATCATGTAATCAACACACACACACACACACACACACACACACCATTAGAGGGAAATAATTGCTATCCTCATTTATAGATGAGGAAGTTTAAAAGGGTGACCCATCCAGTATGTGGTAGAACTGTGATTCCAATTTACATAAAACTCTGAACTCATTTTCTGAAGCACGGTGGGTGTTATCAAACAGCTGAGAGGCCATAGAAAGTAAGAACTGGTAAGGATCTTGGTTAGGCAATGTGGATGCAATTTCTTGACTTTTGAAAGGGAAGCTTCAATACCGGGGGACAGAAATAGCTACAGAGGGCTGAAGAGTAAAGGAAGATAGGATAGTGAATGGAGAGAGACTTTTTAGGCAACTTGAGAATTTTGGCTAAGAAGAGAAGTGGAAAGATAAGGTCATAGCTGAAGAAGGATCAGGGTATCAAAGGAAGACACTTTTTCTTCTTTCCTCCTCCCTCTTCCTCTCTTACCATCTCTGCCTTTCCCCAATCATCTAATGAACTAATGTACAGTTGAATGCCGATAGGTAAGCCTCTGTAATAAAGAAGAGGTTTAAGGAGTTAGTAAGTGATGTGAGGACCTATGAAGAGGCTCTGCAGCATATGGAGGAGGTAATGATCAGAGTACGTAGAGTGGAGTTGACCTCTAACGGAACACACACTTTCTCTCTTTTAGCTAGAGAGAAATAAAGGGAAAATTTATCTGTGGAATAAAAGTGGAAGCTAAGCTTTATGAGTTTTATTTTTGTTGTTGTTGTTTTCCAGTGAAGTATAGGGTAAGATCATCAGCTGAGTCAAGAGGACGGTGGGGATAGTTGGGGACTTAGTAGAGGGGAGAACACAGGCAACAATTGTTGAACACAATGAGAGAGAGCCAGCTGACAGAAATGTAGGGAGGTTTCCAGGCAGTGGTGAAGTCTTTTGAATGTTCTGATCATGAAATTAAAGTGAAACTAATCAGAAAAGTTGTTTTATCCCTCTACCCCCAGAAAGACATTTAAAAGCTGTAATTCTGGGTTGAGTGTGGTGAATGGACTGGGGACTGAGTAAGGCTCACAGCAGAGAGATATCACCATCTCCATAGAGAGTAACTCTGTGCTTTGGGAAAATGGCGATTTATTACGACGTTGTCTGGGTGTGATCCAGTGGACCCTGGTTATGGCTATCACTGTACAGAACATATGGTTCAGACACTGAGATAGATGCTCCCAATTAAGTGGCAAAAACAGGAACATACACAGGCAATTATAGTGCATTAAATGAAATGTACTCACTGGAGAGAGCTTGGGGAGTTTTCTTTGTGAAGTTCTTCCCCCATTTACTTCAGCATCTATCTACTGACATACGCCCATTGGCCAATCATCCAGGCTAGTTCTCTCATCACTTTGAGGAATTCATTTACTTTGCATGTATAGAGGTATATTTTAAAAGTACATTAAGTACTTGGTATTCAGTGTAATGTAAACATTTGGTTAAATAAATAGTGTCAGCTAATATCCTTAGCGGAGAAGTAAGAAAAATAAGCAAATATTTCCATTGTGTTATTTTCCCTTTCCCGAGGATAATTAAACAAGACATTTTGCTTTGATTTAAGTGTTTAGAATCAGAAAAAAAACCCTATAAAGTACTTCTGAACCTGAAAATATTTGTGAAATCTGTTCACATTTTCGTTCACGAAGGATCATCATCAGTGCATAATGCTTGCCTTTAACGACCAGCAGTTTGTCTTGAGAACTGAACGTTAAACTGAAATAATTCACTGTGTTACCAATTTGTCTTTCACCACTGTGGGAGTTAGAAGGCATTTGGATATTGGCTGCAACATATAATATTTGTATATACAGCTTTGCAGAATAAGGACGATTCAGGCAGCAGTTGACTCCAAGTGGAGTGAGCTATACACAGAAAACCAATAATTGTTTCCATGAGATTTTGATTGAATAGACTAATTTTCAAGAGGAGAAAAATCATGCTCTTTTGCAGCATGATTTAGGTGCTTGGGGATGTATCGTTTCTGTCCACGGGAAGCATTGCCATATGGCCATGGCATCAGACATTTTTAATCTTTGAAAATTAGATCTTGAAGTAGAAAAGCCAAGGGATGAAGTGAATTCTCACACTTTGTCTGCATTTCTTCCAAAAACTCAATCAGATTATGATGAAAAATAAAGAACATTAATTAGTGAAGAATGAGGCTGCTGTTGATATATACTAATCAGAGTAATTTATGATTAAAAATTTTGAATTCAAGGGGTGCCAGGGTGGCCCAGTTGGTTAAGCATCCAACTTTGGCTCAGTTCATGATCTCACAGTTTATGGGTTTGAGCCCCACATTGGGCTCTGTGCTGCCAGCTCAGAGCCTGGAGCCTGCTTTGGATTCTGTGTCTCCCTCTCTCTCTACCCCTCCCCCACTCACACTCTGTCTCTCTCAAAAAATAAACATTAAAAGAAGTTTTAATTCACAACATAAATGTGTATTAATATTGGAATTTTTTCTAAAAATAAAGTTATTCACAGTGAACCCTTAAGGACAAATTTTGGAATTATAACATTGATCTAAGATACCACCTAATGTAAGATCTACAATTGATTTAATAATACTATTTCTGGGAAAGAAGAACCACTATGCTAAATGTACATTATGTTTTTTAACTTATCTCACTTTTCTGTTCATTCATGCACATGATTTTATTTGACTTGATTCTTCTGTATCACAATTAACATTTGAGTCTAAGCCTTCATCATATTCACAGCCTAAATATTCTGCATGATCTTTGGCCTTGGACAGCACAGTGATGAGCTGCTCTCCAAAACCGATGCTTATGATCTTGGTCTCTTTACTTGCCTTAGGACTGACAGAATAATTTTGACGCATACTGAAGAACACCAGGTTTTGTTTGCATTTCCTATTTGGTTGTACTCACGGTTTCGATTTTTTTCTAATAGAAGTATGTATTGCTGGATATTAAACAGTTTCTCTTGAATATCTGCCAGAAGCTTTAGATGGTTACTGAGTTTTCATCTCTGATGAAATTCTATGGGTATCTAGAGCTTCTCTTCGTTTTTGAAGTCTTATGGTATATTCCAAGATATTAGACAATTTCTGTTGTCTTTAATTATCCTTCCTCATGTGTATTACTGATTTTCTTTGAATAACTATTCATATACATATGTATGTATATGCATGTACATAGATACACAGTTTTATTTACCTGTGTATATCTTTTTTTTCTTAGAAATTAGAAAGCACTTGATTTTGGACTTAAAAGATAACGTGAGAGTACATTTACTCCCCAACAGTGAGGCATTGCTTCAAACAATGTTAATAGTAATGACAGCTACCATTTATTGAGCACTTGTTATGTGCTGGATACCTTAGCTCTCTATCCACATTAACTCATTTAATCCTCACACAGACATTATTGTCACCCCCAGTTTACAGATGAGCCACAGGGAATAAAATAAGTTCCCCAACATCACATGGCTCCTGAGTGGGGGAATCAAAACATGCTTCGGAATCTAGCAACTGTATTCTTGACCACTAACAATCCTGCTTCTTAAAGAAAATGTACTTCCTTCAACTCTCTCTCTCTCTCTCTCTGTCTTGTTTGGTATAACAGTGATTTGCTTGAGTGGTTATCATTACATCATCTCTTTGTTGACATTTTAAGTCACAACTAGAAATAAAAATTTAAATTTAAGTTCAAGTGTGCATGGTGCTACCAATGAAAACAACTTGACTGTGGTGACAAATGGATGAGTATCAAATACTTTTAACACAAAGCCAAGGTGTATAAGTTTCTCTTAACACCAATTGTAGGACATCTACTGATTTAAGGAATGTTAATGTGTGGGAAATGTGTGTCTTAGATGCAACAAAACACAGTAATAATAATTAAGAGCTACCATTTATTCAGTGGTTTCTATGCATGGCACATAATGCCACTGCCTACCCAGAATCCACTCATCTGGTCCATTTTCATATAACCCAGTTTACCTTTGAGATAACAATGTGCTCACAACTTCCAGCTAGAAGGGTCATGTGATGGTTCAGACCAATGAAATATAGCTAGGAGTCAGGAGGTTTAAGCCTGGGGAAGATTTTTTTTCTCCATATAAAAAGGAACAATTTTGCCACAGTAGACATACATTCTACATCCTAGACAAGTCTCAGATTCTCTTACCTTTGTGCCTCAGTTCATGCTGATGTTTATTTCACCTCCCCAAAACTCACCTACCTTCTAGCCTCTGCTACAGGATCTCAGGTCATAGTGGAAAGTGCCCCAGTGAGCAAGTGACCAGGGTATGTTTTTCCAAATCAATTAATCTTGCTAAGCTTTGTTTTTTTTCTCACCAGAAAAATGGGGATTAAAACTATTTATTTGTCAAGGATGTGAGAATTAAATGGAATAATGTCCGAAAACTGCCTCATATGGTACCTGGCACAAAAAGCAGCTTCTCCAAGAAGCTTTCCCATGTATTGAGCTCTTTCTCCCCCAGGGCTTCTCGGCACCATGCTTATTCCTTGTCTCTTATTATTTTTTTCTTTATTTTGATTAATAGCATCTGTGTTTTCTTTACCAAATAGAGGATGCTTCTTGAAGGCACAGGCCCTCCTCGCTCATAGTATTTATGTGTTTATTGAACTAAAAATATTGTTGTGAGACTTCTGGTTTCCAGTTCCACATATAAGGAGATTAGAAGCCAGAACTCTGTCCTAACACTAAGTAAAAACATGAACAGACAGAAAATCAACAGTGTTTCTATAATCCATAAGAAAGAGGGGGCATTGCACAACATGGGGCCCTCAATTGGAAAAACAGGCAAAGTGAAAGCAAAATAACTTTTATTTTTCTTATTGTTAATTGATCTAAGTGATAAAGTTTGTTCAAAATAATAATAGTGACAATATGTATATATGTATACATATACACATAATATATATACACACATAAGCACACATATAGAGCCATATATACATAGAGAGAGAGAGAGACAGAGAGGGCGATTGTGCATACAACCCAACTTGAATTTATTTCACAGATTTGCAGACCTATCATCATTCGTTTGGGGTTCAGAATAGTAGATGATCAGTTTAAAATGTTTAAAAAAATTTTATTGTTTTAAACATTAAAATGTTTAAAGTTTTTCAAAATGTTTATTATTTCTGAGAGAGAGAGAGAGAGAGAGAGAGAGACAGAGCACAAGCAGGGTAGGGGCAGAAAGAGGGAGACACAGAAGCAGGCTCCAGGGTCTGAGCTGTCAGCACAGAGCCAGATGCAGGGCTCAAACTCACGAACCGTGAGATCATGACCTGAGTAGAAGTCAGAAGCTTAACTGACTGAGCCACCCAGGTGCCCCTTAAAAGGTTTTATTGAATAGTCACAGATCATTGCTCTAGGGACAAAGAGAGCAAGTGAACAGATCTAAGCTAGAGAAACTCTGATAGAGTATTTCCAATGCTAACAGAGCGCTGTAAAAGTATGATTGAGAATTAACTACAAATTGATGTTGACTATACAGTCCTTCTGCAGTGACAAGGGTAATCAGGAATAAAGCAGCTGATATGACATTTTATGTGCATTTACATCAATTTTCTTTTAAAATTAATAACAATAGTAATAATAATAATAATACAATGTATTGGTCCACACTAGACAATGAAAAACCCTCTTGGTTAGAAGTGATTAAACTTTATGATGACACATTCGGCGGCAGTATGTCGTAGTTATTACAAAGTTGACATGAGAAGAAGGGAACTAAAATATAACTTGGGGCCTTTCTTTTCCTCATGAGCTTTCCCCACCTGTATATACCTGAGGTAAGGATGGTGAGCGCAGGAGAGAAGGAGAAGGAAAAAAGGGAAGGGGGAAAGCTGTGTGGGAACATTGTTCCAGAACAACTTCCCAGTTTCAAAAGATGACCGGTATGGCAAAGAGAGTGAATAGTGGGGAGTAGGAGGGGTGCCTGGGTGGCTCAGTTGGTTAAGCTTCCGACTCTTGATTTCAGCTCGGGTCACGATCTCACGAACCATAAGATCATCAAGCCCCGTGGTGGGGTCTGCGCTGACAGCATGGAGCCTGTTTGGACTTCTCTGTCTCCCTCTCTTTCTCTGCCCCTGCCCCATCCATTCTCTCTCACTCTCAAAATAAATAGATAAATAAACTTGAAAAATTAAGTAAAAAGAAAAAAGAAATGAGGGGAGTAGACACACTGGAGAGAATTCAATTCAGAGAGTTTTACTATTGATTTCCTTTAGGCTCAAAAACTACAGAAAATATATGTGTGCACGTCTTAATACCTATCCTCTTATGTCCACACTGAGAGGAAGACATAGAGAAACAGACAGACAGACACATAATACAAATACACAACTTTATACTTAATATGCATAGATATCAGAATAGTTTATTTCTTCTCAGATATCAGTTTACCCCATTGATGTGATTCTAGAAAATAGACTAACTTGCTTTAATCCCAGTTTGAAATAATATTTTCTTCTTGGTTTTCCTGGTTCTCACAAGATTCTCAATAAACACTTTTCCCCCCATGGCAGATGGACTCCAATGCCATAGCAAATATTTTTCACCTCTCTTCCTCACCGTCCTGTACACTAGAATCTCAGCCATTAATTGCACAAAAGGCTATCTTAAGTTCTGATCAATTTTATTGATACGTTATGACATTCTTTAAAATTTTTTTCTGTCTCAGTTGTACTTTTCTGATGAGTACTTAGGCTCTAAGTGAGGCAATTGGAAAGATTTCATATCCCACATTTCTTCAACTGCTCTATTACAGCCTGTGTGCTCTGGTTATGTGTTAATAGTTTTCTGACATCTGAAATCACAGCCCCATTTGAGCCACATGGAGTGCTTTTATCTCAAAGGGATTCAGCCTTAAATACAGATGGGCTTGTCGGCATGGTCTAGATGACATTTTTATAACCTATAATGTTCTTCAGCAAGATGTGGTTAATGATCCTTCACATCATCCAACCAGAGAGCCCTGGGTTCCTGGCGGAAGGTCGCATTCATATCACAGCTTCTGAGACTGCTCAATGCAAAGTTATTACAGGAGGAACTGGCTAATGAAAATGCAGGTATTGCTACATTATTAATTTTGCCATGATTGGTGTTAATATTATTGTCTCCTGTTTGTGCCCTTGTCATGCTACCTTATTTTAGCCTAGTTTTATCTTTTGCTTTTGGAACACCCACCTTGCTAGGCTCGGAGGGAAAGGAATGCCCCCTGCCAGTGCTTCCTCTTGCTTGGCTATAACTCCAAAATGAGCTAGTCCTTCTGGAGAATGACTTGCAGAAGGTTTATGGACCCCCTACTAAGGTAATGAGGCTATTCAGAAAACTATCGTGGGAGGTACATTGAAGCCAAGAGATAAGCCTGTGGAATACCTGTACATTGTCTCTAAGTCCTTTCTATTTCTCCTATACTCTTCTCAGGTTACTCTTCACTGGGCCTTTGGACCACACACTGCTAGCAATAAATTCAATAAATGGCTATTAAGCATCTGCTTGTGTAAGGCACTGTGCCATGTGACGAGGGGAATATATCCTTACTTCGTACAGTTCATAATGTGTGAGACACAGATGTACTACATGGTCAGTAGATGTACTTCCATGCAAAATAAAAATTGATGTGATAGAGATGCAAGCAAAGTGCTCAAATGGCATGTGTACAAGAACTTGAAAGATGATTAGGAGTTTGGTAATAGAAGAAAAGACAGATGTAGGTTTCAGGCTGTTTGAAGAGCTTGAGCAAGTTTGGGAGACTGGATGCTCTGCCTGGGGACTCTAGTGTGTAGTCCGAACGGACAGTGTGGCTAGAGGACATTGTGCGTGAGACTCAATGACAAGTGAGGCGGAAGGGACAGTGAGGTCAGCCTAGAGTACAAAGGTGCGCATGGGGGTGCTTGCGATGTCGGGTAAACAAAACTGCCTTCATCCTATTGGCGGTAGGGAGGCTTTGGAAGTTTTGAGTAGCATGATCTGAGTAGTGTTTCAGAGGCATCACTCTGGTTGGTGGAGGATGGCGGGCCACAGTGGCCAATTAGAAAGTTCACGTGCTAGATCAAGTTTCAAAGGCTGTAGTCAAGGTATTGGAAAGAAGGAAAGATATATGAGAGAATTTTCAGAAGTTGAAGATCATGCTTCATGAAGAAAGTGAGATGAATATTCAGAGAAAGAAGGAGAATAAGTCCAGAGTATCTAGACTGGAATGTTGTGGACATTCTGTAGTGCCACCTATAAATACAGCAGAGAAGCAGAGTTATGAGGCAGGTAAATGTCATCTTAGGCAGATGCTAATGGTCAGTGCTTCACAATTGCTCTTTGGTCCTGCTGGCACTATTTATGGTTTCCCATGTCATTTTGTAGTGCCTTCTTGCCCACCCAGGCTGCCCTTTTAATACTCTGAACTACCTTTCCGGGAAAACCGACTATTGGGGCACCTGGGTGGCTCAGTCGGTTAAGCGTCTGACATTGATTGGCTCAGGTCATGATCTCGCAGTTTGTGAATTCGAGCCCCACATGGGGCTCTGCTCTAACAGCTCAGAGCCTGGAGCCTGCTTTGGATTCTGTGTGTGTGCCTCTCTCTCTGCTCTCCTCCTCTCTCTCTCTCTCTCTCTCTCTCTCTCTCTCTCTCTCTCTGTCTCTCTCAAAAATAAACATTAAAAAAATTTAAAGAAACTGACCGTCCATATGCACCACACCGCCAGAATCCTGCACTGAGCTAATTAAAGATAATTATCCAGGGGCGCCTGGGTAGCTCAGTTTGTCAAGTGTCCACTCTTGATTTCGGCTCAGGTCATGATCTCACGGTTGTGGAACTGAGCCCTGCACTGGGCTCTGCAGTGAACGTGGAGCCTGCTTGGGATTCTCTCTCTCCCTCTTTCTCTCAGCCTCTCTCAAAATAAATAAACATTTTTTTAAAGGTAAAATTACATGTGCTGATTAACAAGTTCGTAGGTTAGCCTCTCAGAGAAGTCCTACTGCATTTTACGTGTAACCTTCTGCTTAATGCAAATAATGATGCCAGTCGTGGGAATTTTCTACCTTGTGCTGGAGCAGTAGGAAGATAACTGGAAGAGTCTGGGTCATATAAGGTGCATCATCTCTTTTGTTTATGAATGGAGTTGGCTCTTTATAGAGACATAACTGAGGGAAAGGAAAGTATGAGTAAAATCGAACAGTGGTATTTAGGCAATCCAGGATCGCAAAACAAACAAATATATTTTAGCACCCGTTAACAGCTTATTTTCAAAATGGTAAACATATCATTTCTTTTAAAATAACATATTCGTTTCTTTAAAAATAACATATTCATGTTACAAAAAGGAACGTGATGTAAAATGCTTCACTTTTTTCAATGTGTACTTCCGTCGGGCAAAAGTGTTGATTAAACCAAACATGAGGAGATAGGAGGAAGAAGGGGCTAATATTATAACTGCTAACCATGACCTACTTTTATAAAGATTTTCCATTTCTTTCACAGGTGCTTCCAGGTAAATTTGCATCATCAAACTTCAGGGGAATAATTGTTCATGTTGGATACTTTTGTAATAGAGGAATCATGTCCTCTCCTGCTGAAATGCAGCCACCTTAGGGGCAGACAGTAATGACCACTTGAAAGAGCATAGACTGCTGTAAACAGATTAAGCATAGAAGTGACATGGATTATGAGAGACTTTAGGGGACTTTGAGGCAGCTAGAACATAATTACCCAAATTAAATTTGGCCTAAACAACAGGCTAATGCTTCTTTTCTTGCCACACATCTCAGGGAGACATTAATGTTCTATGTCGTAATTTTCTATACAAGGAAAAACAGGCATTTTTGAAGAAAGCAACAATTTCGAAGCCATTATTGTATTGCCTTTTGGCTATTTGGTTTCTGGAAATGTCCAAAGTCTTTATTTATTTGTTTTTTTTGTTTGTTTGTTTAAAATTGTGATAAAATATATATAACAAAATTTATCATTTTCATCACTTATAAGTGAACAGTGACATTAAGCACATGTGCATATTTGTGTGACCATCATCACCATCCATTTCCAGAAAGAGTCCTTTCTTTTGTTCCATAGTCATTTATGTTTGCATGATCATGTATATTTAAGGAACTGTGGTTTTCTTTCTTTTTTTTTCTTTCTTATTTTGCTCTTTTGGTAATCACAGCCTTTTCCCCACCCTGGATTTTGTGACTGCTTCAAAAATAGGTTCTCCGGGCACCTGGGTGGCTCAGGCTGTTAAGCATCTGACTCTTGATCTCAGTTCAGGTCTTGATCTCAGGGTCGTGAGTTCAAGCCCCGTGTTGGGCTCTGACCTGGGAGTGAAGCCTGCTTAAAAATAAATAGATTTTCAATTCAAAATGTGTTTCTCTCAGGAGAAACATCTTCCTGAGAGAAACATAAATCATACATCCCACCATTCTCAATAGAACTGACCCCGATTTGAAAAACACAGGAATGCATGGCTTCTTTAGGATTGTGCTGCTAATGCTTTAATTATGAGCCAGTTATAATTCTGGCAATTTCTACTCAACAGTGTTGAGCTGACATCCTTCTGCTTCACAGCAGCTTCAGAGGAGGCTACTTTTCGAGCAATTTTAATTCTCCCAAATGTTTTTAAAATCAGTTTATTTCCTAAGCCAGTAAACATCTATCTTTAGATAATCTGTGTTGTGCCCCATAAAGTGAGCATAGACTAGGGCAGTGAGTCAACTCCCATGGTATTCCTTTGGAAAAGACTTTGGAGGAAGGATCTAGCATGTAGATGGGAAAACAGAGCACAACTTGATCAGTCTGTCTATTCATTCCATAAAGCACAATAAAATACCATCAACAAGAATTTTAGTGTCATGATTCCTATGAGTTTTGAATTAAAGTATTTATTTCCTCCAGAATAATGTATTTCCACATGCACACTGTTTACTATTATAGGTGGTGTAAAAATTCCATAAAGCTCATTTATAGACCCCTCAAGAGACTACGGAATTTAGGTGACTATCCGTGATGTGTAGATGTGAAGGTGCAAACTTTCCTTGTTGATATTATAACAATACATTGTTAGACTTGTAGGCTCTTGCTGCACAGAGCATGGTCTTCAGATCAGCAAAATTTTCATCACCTGGGAGCTTGTTAGAAATGCAGACACTTAAAGTACAGTCCAGACCCTCTGAGTTAGAATCTGCCTCTTAAAAATATCCCAGGGTCATTTGTGTGCACATTAAGCAGTGTATGCAAGGAGGGGAGAGAACAAAGTGTGTGTGTGTGTGTGTGTGTGTGTGTGTGTGTGTGTGTGTGTGTTTGCATCCTAGAATAAATCTTGGGGCTTTTGCATATTATAAAAATATTAGTGGTTATTCATAGACAGTTGGTTTAAACTTAAACTTCCTAAAAGGAAGTTATTTCCATCAGAATTTGAGATATGTGTGCCCTTTCACACAGTAAATCCAGATGAAGAAAATTTTAAAACAGACTAGTATGCAAAGAAATAAGCATGAGATTTTATGACCAAATAATTGGCAATGATGTAAGTATCCATCAGTATGCAATTGGGTAAGTAAATTTGTAATATATGGACATAATAAATGTATAGCCAATGAAGTTATATTAGTGGTCTTTATGTATTGACATGTAGAATTTTCCATAATAATTGTTAATTGAGGAAAGGAAAGATTTAAAACTGCATAGATAGATAGTATGACCTGATTGGTTTTTTTCTTTTTCTTTAAAAAAAAATTGTTAATGTTTATTTTTGAGGGAGAGACAGAGTGAGAGTAGGGGAGGAACAGAAAGAGAGGGAGACACAGAATCTGAAGCACACTCCAGGTTCTGAGCTGTCAGCACAGAGCCCAATGCAGGGCTCAAACTCACGAACTGCGATCATGACCTGAGCTAAAGTTGGACACTCAACTGACTGAGCCACCCAGGCGCCCCAGTGATTGTTTTTTTCAATATCTGTAGACATATTGAGAAAGAATGTAGATCAAACAATAAGCCATGGTTGTCACTAACTGGTGATAGGTCACTAAATGGGCAAATATTTCCTTTTTTATTCTCCTCTTTTTCTTTCTTTTGCTTATCCCTACTTTAAAATTTTCTTTAGAGTATGAATATCTCTATAATGAATATTTCAAGTTAAAAAGTAAAAACATCAGCAGTGTTTTCTAAGACAAATATTCAATTCTTTTCATCTGATATATGATGATGTACTGCTTCCTCCTATTTGTGATGACAAAGATGGACAGTTACAGGAGTTTGGTTTTTATTTTATTTTATTTTTAACGTTTATTTATTTTTGAGACAGAGAGAGACAGATCGTGAACAGGGGAGGGGCAGAGAGAGAGGGAGACACAGAATCTGAAACAGGCTCCAGGCTCTGAGCTGTCGGCACAGAGCCCTACGCGGGGCTCGAACTCACGGCCCGTGAGATCATGACCTGAGCCAAAGTCAGACGCTTAACTGACTGAGCCACCCAGGCGCCCCAAGAGTTTGGTTTTTAAAGGGCAATAAATAGGTGAAGCATGTCTTACTGGATATTGGCCCTTGGGTATAGTTTCCTTCTGTTGATACAACAGAATATGTTACGGACTAAGAAAATGTAAGCATTAACTTTTTCCCCTTTCCCAATGAAATAATCTGATTATTGGTTGTTGCAAAATAGCATTGCAACCTACCCTTTAGATTTGGTGTAACTGTTTCAGTAATGTCATTATCGCTGAGATAGTGAGGAACTTTAGAAACTAGTGTGACAGAAGTTAAATGTAATGGAAAATGAAAGCACAGAAATGTAGTTACAAAAGTTACATATTGTTGAAGATAAAAAATCATAAGGCACCCAGTTTTTGAAAGCTACTTTCAGTTATTAGGCTTTTGTTATTTTTTTCTAACCTCCCATTTTGTATTTGAATTTAATTAGGGTATAAAGAGCAAATTAATTCATTATAAGGTAGCTAACAGGTACAGATAGAGTTTCTAGATGCCTTCAGATGATAGGAAAAGGAGAAGTATACCTTCTGATTTTTTCTTTAGATAAAAGGGACTTGCAGGATCTTGCTGTCTAGTATATATTATATACACTATTCTCCTAGGCTATCCTCAAGGTTTAAAATGCAAAATATATATTGTATATATCTAAGTTTCTGAGGGTATTTTAGTCATAAAGTTAAGTGCTTCTATCAACTTCTTAGAGCTCAATTTCAGAAGACATTTAAATCCGAAAGCATAAAAGCATTTAGCAATTTCAAGGGAAGCAAAACAGAGCTTCATAAAATTTCCAAAGACCATTTTTGTTATTGTTCTTTTCAGACATTTGTTTTGGAACATATAGAACTTTTCCTTATGAATTAAACAAAATTGGGGGATGCCATCACCATTAACCTGGAATCAGCTTTCTAAAAGAGGAAATGTTTATGGTTTCAGTGGTGAGTTTTTTAAACCACTTCATCAAGGTATGATTAAGATACAAAAAGCTGTACATGTATACAACCTGATGAGTTTGGAGATAAGTATATGCCACTGAAACCATCACCATAATCAAGGTCATAAACCTACCCATCACCTCTGAAAGTTTCCTCTTGCTGCTTTTCATGCTTCTTTTTTCTTTTTTTTTTTAAGTTTTTTTTTCTTTTATGGTAAAAGCACTCATAAGAGCTACCCTCTTAGCAGATTTTTAAGTATGCAATGCCACATTGTTACCGTAGGCTACATGTTGTACAGTAGATCTCTAGAACCTATTTATCTTGCATAACTGAAACTTTGCACTGTTTGACCAGTACCTCCCCATTTCTGCCTCCCTCCAGCCCCTAAAAACCACTGTTCAGCTCTCTGGTTTCTGAGTTTATGATATGTAAATGCTTGTATGTATTTAGGAAATCTAACGTTATTTCGATAAAGCAGAAACTTTCCTCATCTTATACTAGAGTGAGTGGACAACTCATGATTGAGCTGAATGGCATTAGTCTGATGCTCTGTCAGGTGTGTCTGTGATCCCAGTGTCAGCCAGTACAATGTGAGGGATCGGGTCTCTTCCCTATATGTGAAGGGATGAACAGATACGTCACAGGTGTTAAATATTTGGATATGCGACTTCACCTACTGTGCTAATTCTGGTAATGTGCCAGAGTTCTTAGGTAGAGGTATTTTTAAAATGTGAGATTCATAGCAGGAAATTAAAAAAATATATATTTTCCTCATAGTTTATCTGATGTAAATTTTTTTCTGGTTTTGAAGGAATATATTCTGTCATGTACAGAAATTTTAGTTTTATTCATAGGAACAAAGTTGGACCTCAACATAAGGCAATAAAGCCCAAAGTAAAGGGTCAAGTGGGTTTAATGCTTTTGATGACTACATTTTCTTCAATTTGGTGGGATTCAACAGATCAGTTTCTCAATTATCTAAATACAGAGTGAAATGCAGAAATTTGATGTTAATTGTCAATATGAACATAAATAGCTATAAGTCATTAACTCTTTTCAAATGGGAATTCATATTGGAGAAAATGAAATACCAATGCGATTAAATTTTTCACACCCTTGATTAAATCAATGGAGGGGAAAGATAATTTTTTTAGTTAATTAGTAATTTGGCTGAACAACATTATTGATCTATTTTACATTCATAGACATGGCACTGAGGAATGAAACTATAATGATTATTGACAACATACTATGTTTTTCAAATGTTATATTTTCTAATCTTTCAGCCACCTTATGATGTAGATGATACTTCATTCAGAAGAGGGAACATGCACAGTGATAGTTTCTCAGAGATCTCATGGCTGTGGCACGTTTGATCCAAAGTCTTTGTTCTTTCTAACACTATACCCTTCTTCCTTCAGATAGCTCTTTGGTCATGACCGTCATATTTATCATTTAACATTCTGTCATGAAAAGTCAACATTAACATCACTGCCTTAAAGATAAAATCACTAATGTCTCAGGGATCATCTTAAGTAAAGGATAGCCTTATGTTTGTGCATATCTACAATGTCAAGCAATTAATAAGTGATGACGTCAATGGAGCTGATGATAATGTGCAGTCTCTCTGGATGGGCAGGAAGGCCAAAGGAAGAAGGTTGACATGAACCTGGTTCTAGCTATCTAGAGGAACCAGGCTAGGTTATAAAACACTGTCCTATACTCATTTTGAGCTTATACTCAGTAGTAAATATGAAAAGCAGATCTCTATGGAGCTTTAAGTCAACACTGAGATTAATAGTCTGGAGCTGAGTTTTGAAACACAAAGGGAACAAGGGAAATGAGATGTCAAGATTCTCAGTCTGTAGGATTAGGAAACCCATTCCAGTTGATGAATGAGAAAGAGGAAATAGGCAGTCTAGAGAAATTTCCAAGGCGGGGGTCAGATATTCCTCATGACTTATTTTTTGTGGCGCTCTGGACTTGGATATGGAAATGCTAGGTGCAGTTAAAAAGAGAGACAGGTGATAATGGCCTGGGCATAGAACAGACTTTTTATTTCCCCAGACATATTCAGAACCACTTTAAAACACTTTACTTATTCTTGATTCCTTAATTAGTTTTCAATCCAGTGTCTTTCCATAAAACAGAATTTTAGAATGGCAACAGGTTGTTTTTCTAATGGTCATGAATAATACACCCTCTTCTCTTTTTGAATGGAACCAAAGAATTTATTCCTAATTAAAGCAATTCCTAATTATAGCATTCCAGTGTAAGACTATAATAAATAATATACTGGCAGGACAAAACCTCTATAAACATAGCTTTAAAGCCTACATTTCTGTTTTAAGGTAAAAGAGTTACCCATTTCTATACTTGTAATAAACACACTAGAAAATATGAGAAATTTATTCTTTTGTAATTGACATAAATGCTAAACTGGGCTATTTATAAAATGGAGACACAAATCCCTGAATAATATGGATATACTACATGTACCATATAGTTATTGGTTCAAAAGTTGTTTTTATTTTAATCAGAAAGATTTTGTCATTCAGGTGTTCAAGTAGCTTATATTTGCAGACCCTGAGAATATAATAGAAGACCCAGGAACATCAGTGCTAGTTATCATCAATTATTTTTTTTTTCAGGTGCTAACATCTTTTAGACAAAAATAAGGCAATAATATTGGGGGTCTTCTCAGAAATAAGCTATCTGAATGACCTGATGGTGAATTGCTTTTTTTTAATTTTTATTCTTTAGAGAACCAGAGTAACCGAACTAGACTTTCCATTATTTCTTTTCAACTGTGTAGGAGAGAACATTAGTGTCAGCAGGCTCTGAGAGCTGCTACTTTTTTTTTTTTTTACATTTATTTATTTTTGAGAGACAGAGAGAGACAGAGCACTAGTTGGGGAGGGATAGAGAGAGAGGGAGACACAGAATCCGAAGCAGGCTCCAGGCTCTGAGCCATCAGCACAGAGCCTGACACGGGGCTTGAACTCACGAACCATGAGATCATGCCCTGAGCCGAAGTCGGACACTTAACTGACTGAGCCACCCAGGTGCTCCTGAGAGCTGCTCCTTTTATCTGTTAATATCTGTGTATGTTAGCCATTGATACGAAGCGTAGTATTTACCAAAATATGCCTTTATTTCTTTTCTCCAGGTCTTCTGTCTTTCCCATATTTTAAGGAAAACAGGTTTTTTTTTGTTTGTTTTTTTGTTTTTGTTTTTAATAAAAATAAGGCATTTGGGCAGGAAATGAAGAAAATAATAAAGAACAGGTAGATTGGTATTCTTTTCACTAACCAAAGATAACCTTTTTTTAGTGCTTTTGTTTCAAAAAAATATATATGTATATATAGTCTATTCTATCTGTATATTCATCATCAGTCTCTCATCCATCCATCTATTCATCTACCTATATTACACATATATAGGATAAAGCAAGATGATGTTATAAGTTAACCTGTAACTAAAAAAAAATTAATTCCAGTATAGCTAACATACAGTGTTATATTAGTTTCCCCTGTCCAATATAATGATTCAACAATTCTATGCATTTCTCAGTGCTCATCGTGATAAGTGTACTCTTTAATCCCCATCACCTGTTTCACCCCTTCCCCCACACCTCCTCTGTGGTAGCCATCAGTTTGTTCTCTATAGTTAAGAGTCTGTTTTCTTGATTTGTCACTCTCTTTTTTCCCTTTGCTTATTTGTTTTGTTTCCGAAATTCCACATATGAATGAAATCATGTGGTATTCATCTTTCTCTGACATATTTCACTTAGCATTATACTGTCTAGATTCATCAATGTTGTTGCAAATGGCAAGATTTCATTATTTTTTTTTATGTCTGAGTACTATTCCGTATATGTATGTGTGTGTGTGTGTGTGTGTGTGTGTGTGTGTGTGTGTGTATAATCTCTTCTTTATCCACTCATCTGTCCATGGACACTTGGGCTGCTTCCATAATCTGGCTATTGTAAATAACGCTTCAATAAACAGAGGAATGGATGTATCTTTTCAAATGAGTGTTTTCATATTCTCTTAACCTGTAACTTTTTAAAAATTAAGACATAATTCACACTCCATATAATTCACCAGTTTAAACTATACGATTTAGAAGTTTTTAGCTTATCCACAGGATTGTGTGACCATCATCAATACCTAATTCCAGAATATTTCATCACCCCAAAAAGAAACCTTATGCCTTTTACCAGTTCCTCCCCATTCTCTGCCCCCTCCAGCCCCTGATAAACACTTAGACTCTATATATTTACCTCTTGTGGATATTGTACATAAACGGATCATACAATATGTGGCCTTTTGTGACTGCTTTCTTCACTTCCAGTGATTTCAGGGTTCATGCAGATTGTAGCATCTACCGTCCTTTTCATGGTTGAGTATTGTATGAATATATCACATTTCATTTATCCATTCATCATAATGTCCATTAGGGTTGTTTCTACTCTTTGGCTATTGTGAATAATGCTGCTATAAACATGTATGTTCAAGTTTTTGTGTGAACAAATGCTTTCAGTTCTCTTAGGTATATACCCAGGAGTAGAATTGCTGAATCATATGGTAACTCTATTTTAACTTTTTGAGGAATCGGCAAATTCTTTCACAGCAGCTACACCATTTTACATTCCCACTGGCAACATATGAAGGCTCCAGTTTCTCCAAAAACTGACCAACATTTGTTATTTTCCATTTTTAAAAATATACTCATCCTAGTGGCTCTGTATAATCCTTTTTAAAGCTTAAAAATATGCTGTTGAATCTAAATTAATAATATGCCTTTCTATTATAATTTTAATGGCTACATGGTATTCCATTGTATCCATGGGTCATTATTTATCCTTGCCCTGATTGAAATAATCTCATATTGTTTTCATTTTTCCTATAATAGAGAACACTGGACTAAAGATTCATATATTTGTGTCCATTTAGGTTATCAACTTTTTTCCATTACTTGAATACAGAAACAATAGTACAGTTGACATGTTTATAATATGCCTGCCCATATAATATATCACCTGCCCATATTTATGGCATAAATTTCTATTATTGGATCAAATAATAAATGTACTTTAAATCTTGAAAATTTGCTTCCAGCATGGTTGTATCGACTTAAATTTTTATCAGCAGAACATGAAAGTGTCAATTTTATCCTACCTTCATCTATAATATTTATTCTTGGACCAAATGGGAGCATTATTATCCCATTAATGTCTTTTTTTACTACTTAGATGGAACATTGCATATATTCTCACTGTAACGATTTATATCACAACTGTTTGTATTCTCCCAGTTGTGCCACAGTGTTAAAATTTTCTTATATGCAAGAGCTCCTTGCATATTAAGAATATTAATCCCTTGTTATATTTCTATAAGTTGATTCTTTTAAAAATTGTTTGAAATTCAGAAATTTTTAGGTTATTAAAATTATCAATTATTTCCTTAATATTTTAAATATGATGTCATGCTTAAAAGACCATTTATCATTTCAAGATTATAATTTTTTATGTAATGGAATTTTTTATGTAATACAATTTTTTGTGTAATGATAAAAACTTTTCGTTCTCTAAATTTCCCTCTGACGGCAGACTTGGCTATATACTTCAGGTTTTGAAATATATTGCTACCTGTAAGTACTACTCTATAATTTTAGTTTTAGTTTTCTCTTTATCTGAAGAGTTAGTTAACATGAGTGTTTAATTGTTTTTTCTAAATCTCTAGGAATTTTTTTAATTTTTATCTTCCTTGGTGTTGTTTTAACTTTTCAATCTTTTTAAAGCTGTTGCTAAGGATTTTAAGTTTTATTGAATAGTAGTTAGAGAATATGAATTAAGATTTATGATAATTATCCATATTTTATTTTGGGCAGAAATAATACTGTTCTAAATGTTTCATATGTATTTGAATGTACAATATCTTATTTAATAGTTATTGTTTTTATCTGTTTGATAGGTCAGCTTCAGAAAGGGATATATGAAAGTCAGACCACACTTTTTAAATTTAGAGTTTTTTATTTACTTATATGTTTTACTGTTTCTTTTAATTATGCTCCAAATTGTTATGCATGCAGCATCAAATGGAAACACCTCTAATCACCATGGTAACATAGACAATTCACATCTATCACAGTGGCCTAATATACATTGACAGTTTGTGTAATTAGAGAAAATCAAGTCCATTATACATAAATGATGTGGTATCCTTTCTTTAATTCAATACACAAATTATTGTCAAAAGTGAGTAGCCCTCTCCTAATTTGATATTTTATCCATTTTTTAAGCACTTAGACATCTGTTCCTATAGAGTTGTCTGTATTTGATTGGCTCATAGTAATTCTGCAAATATTAACAAAATATTAATTCTGAAATACATGGAAAGGTGGCACATTAATGATATTTCAAACTAAAACCTGAGATAAAAGAACAATTTGACACTGAGCAAGAAATGAAGTAGTGACTCATCTGGTAAGAGGTGAATTTTAGCCTTATTTTACTCCTCCAAAAAATCTTCATGATGAAAAACTGAATAAGCTTCTTGGCTTAAAAATATGTGATCCTAATCCCAGACAGTTATAGCTTATAAACTGGGAATCTGACAGAAGTTTGACTAATATAAAATCTAAAAATATACAGAAAAGCTGCTTTGGAGAACTGGGTTGAGGCAATTCTGTATATGACCCACTTTGTTTGGGTACATAAACCTATAGGCAGGATTCATATTCCCCAAGGGCATAATAACAAGGCTAAGTATAGCATTCAGTTAATTCACAGAATTACACAACAGTTGAAGCCCTTTCAATAGACCCTTCCCTTAAACATATTTTTAAATGTGAATCTCTCCTTTTTCTTTTCTTTCATTCTTTTATCTATTACTTCTACCTGTCCTTCCTTCTGTTCCCTTACTCCCTGTTTTCCTCCCTCTCTCTCTTCTCTCTTTTTCTTTCTTCCTTTTGGCTCCCTGATTCATGATACATGCTCATTATTAATCTATGCAAGGTCAATTTTCATTTATTTAGTTAGTTGCTGGCTATTTCAAGGGATGTAATTAGCATTTATGAAAATACTGCCCTGCCCCACCCCCCCCCCCCCCCCCAAAGCTAGGATTTTGGCAAAAAGCTACACTCAAACATATATTCCCATCACCAACTTATCCCACACCCCCATCCCTCCTGAACAATCAGTATTTCTACCTTTTAAAATGGGTTCGTCTTGCTTATATATTCCCAAATAGCACAAAATTTTAAGTTTTAATCATTTATACCTTTGTAAAATATATTTTTGGTACTTACTTTTTTCCACTTAATATTATTTTGCCAAAGTCCATCTATATTTATGATCGTCTCTGTAGTTCATTCATTTTGACTGTAGTATTATTTTCCATTGTGTGAATATTCCATATACCACAATTCATTCACTTTCTTGAGGGTATCTGGGGTGATTCCAGGTGAGTTCTACGAAACATTCAAGGAAGACATTATTACAATTTTATATAAACTCTTGCAGAGAATAGAGAAAAAGGGAATATTTTCTAGTTTATTCTCTGTGGCCAATATAAACCTGAAATCAAACTAAAAAGGACGTTCTAAGAAAAAAAATTACAGCTCCACCTCACTCATGAGTATGCATGTAAGGATTCTAAACAAAATATTAGCTGATTGAATTCAATGGTTTGGAAAAAAAAATTGAAATCAAGTTGTATCTGTACCAAGTTTCCATGACATAATATTGAATATATATACGTGTAACTCATTACAATAACAAATTAAAAGAAAAAAAAGATTATCACAAAATATGCACAAAAGACATGCCTAACATTGAAAGTGCATTCATGATAAAATTATTAATATATTTATTATAATGAAAGGAAATGTCCTAAACTAATAAGACGCACCTATAAAATGCCTATATCAAACATAATCTTAAATGAGTAATGTGAGAAATATTCTTTAAAAAATGGGAGAAGTACGGGGCACCTGGGTGGCTCAGTTGGTTAAGCGTCTGACTCTGGCTCAGGTCATGACCTCAGGGTTCATAGGTTTGAGCCCCGCTTCATGCTCTGTGCAGACAGCTCAGAGCCTGGAGCCTGCTTCAAATTCTGTGTCTCCCTCTCA
The DNA here is from genome assembly GCF_023721935.1 of Panthera uncia. Taxonomy (NCBI): domain Eukaryota; kingdom Metazoa; phylum Chordata; class Mammalia; order Carnivora; family Felidae; genus Panthera; species Panthera uncia. The sequence continues at coordinate 138,056,659 of NC_064816.1, read as the reverse complement.
CTCTGCCCCTCCCTCTCTCTCAATCTCCCTCTCTCTCTCAAAAATAAACATAAAAAAAGAAACCTCTTACCAAAAAAAAAAAAAAATTAGAAGTACAAGAATGTTCACTATTGTCACTTCATGTCAAAATTGTATTGAAGATCCCAGGTAGTGCAATAAGAAAAGGGTGGGGCAGAGTTGGAAGTATAAGAATTGTTAAGGGAACAAGGAAATTATAACTCTTTGCAAATAACATAATACTTCACATAGAATTTTTTTTAATTTAGCTATAAATCCTTAGGTATAAGAACAGAGTTTTTCAGAGGTTTTTCAACCTTAAAACTATTTTAACATTTCGAACTGGATCGTTCTTGATTCTAGCTGGCTGTCCTGTGCATTGTAGGATGTTTAGTAGCACCCCTCGTCTCTTCCAGCTGTCACCCGTAGCACCTCTCCTCCAACTGCAACAACCAAAAATGTCTCCAGACATTGCCAAATGCCTTCAGTTGAGAACCTCTGGGCTAGATATGAGACTAATGCAGAAAAAAAAAAAAATCAGCTGCCTTATATATACTAACAGCAAAGCAGTAGATAATATAAATTTAGTAGTATCATAGAATATTAATTACATAGGAGATCTGCAAAAGATGGTTAAGTGCTATGAAAGGGAAATGATAAGGCTATGTTAAAATTTACAAAAGAAGACCGAAACAACTAAGAGATAACTCATGTTCATGGATAGGAAAATATTCTAGAGATATTAAATTTCCCCCCGTTGATTTCTAGATTCCACATATTTTAACCAGAATTGTTCATGGAACTTAAGATGGTTCTAAATTGTATGCAGAGGAGATGTCAGAACACTTCTGAGAAGAGAGAATAAGGAGTGCTGACCCACCGCACCAGCATCAGTCTTATTATGAAACTTTAGTCATTTATATAGTATGATATCAGGTCAAGACAGACAGGTGAATTAATGGAGGAGGAGAGACGGACCAGAAAAAGACCCACTTCTCCATGTAACTTAGGTACATCCAGTCAATTGGAAAAGGAGAGTATTGCTAAAAACTGATTATCAATATACGGGAAAAGTGACATTTCCAGCTTCACCCCACCAATCATCTATGGGTGGATTAACAATGCAAATGTGAGAAACAAAATTTTAAAAGTCTTAGTAGACATTCTTAAAAATTGACAAATTTGCAAACTTTGAATCTAGGTGGCAAAAGTATCTTTCTTTTCCAGCAACATTGGACTAGACAGTCAGAGACCTCCTCCTAGCACAGCAAATTTGAACAGGCAGGACTGTATGTACTCAAAAACTTCTCTTTCATAAATGTCTTCATCACTGTTAGAGATACAATGATTAATTAATAACATAATGGAATTTATGTGTACAAATAAGTATATATAAGGTATTAAATACTCCTGAAAAGAAACAATAAAGATCTTCAGTTGCTCAAGGTAAAGAAAGGTTTTCTGTGTCAGAATGAAAATATACTGAATTCAGAATATTGCAATACACTGGTTTGTTCCCAAATTCCCCTTAAGATGCATTTATCTTGCCTAATTATTAATTATCCTTTTCATCTTTTCCCTTTAATCAAACGTTTGATATTTTAATAGTTTCTGGCCACTTTTTTTTTAAGAGATTTTATTTAAACTTCCTAATTTGTCTGCTTCCCTGAGGTGAGTATCTCTAAATAATGGATCTTTTCTTATTTTGAAAGTTCAATAAGCTTATTTGAAGACTACCAAAGCAATTATAGATTGTATTTCTATTTCTCAAATAGTGTTCATTAATGGTAATGACACTTTGCATTCTTAAAGCACCTTTAATGCAAGGATCTTAAAGACATTTCCACAAGAGAAAGTGCCGTTGTCAGTTTAATTTCTTAATGAAAAATCAAGAAGGAAGGTTTGGCTGAGAGACTTAGAAATGCTGTTCAGCCATGTTTCTTGTCCTATTTATTTCATACACCAAAATAATTAGTTAAAGAAAATAATTTTCAACACAAAAAATTGAAAGTAGGCATGTATTTTTCATACTTTTCTATTTAGTTTTTATGAAAACATCCAATTGAGTGAGTACTTTAGCCGAGGTAAATGAACATGGAGGCTATACAGTGAAAATCTGGAGTATGGCTACACGTCCTGGATTCCACCTTAATATTACACATGTGCACACTGCATTGATCAATATTAACTCTAAAGGAGAATCTGAAACAAGTTACTCATCCATGCCAATATCTTTGATATTCAGTTGTAAAAATCTGTATTGTCCTTAAAGCTTTTGTAGTGATATGAAGGGAAGCATTTGTTTCCACATTTAACATAGCATAGTTATTCATTTACTAACTATTGACTGATAACCCACTTTTCTAGAAACGGTATATTTATAATTGCTATAAGAAATAGACTCACACACTGTAATGGCTCAAGGAGAGAGGTGTGTTTTTTAGCTGGATGAATGGGTTACTAGTGCAGACCTTCTCCAAGAACCCATGCAGGAATCCAGGCTGTTGCAAGCTCTGCCATCTTTAAGCTGTAGCTTTCCCAGTTGCCCGGCATGGTATTTCCATTCTAGCCAGTCAGAGGGTGAAAAGATCATAGAAGACCACTCCAGAGGCTTTTAATGAGAGGCCAGAAGTATCACTTGTGTTCACGTTCCATTGGCTGGAGCTAATCATTTGGCCATACCTAACTACAGGGAAGAGTGGAAATGTAGCCAAGCTATGTTCCCAAGAAAAAGAGAAAATGGATGTGGGCGCTCAGCCAACAGTCTGTGCTACACATATAGCAGTGAATATAATGTAAAAATGCTCCACAATCATGAAGCTTACAATCTAACAATATGTAAGTTAAACAAACCACATGTTTATGATATTTGTAAGAGCTTTGAAGGAAATAATGTGTGTAAGAGTGAGTGATAGGGAGAGGAAACAGGCTAATTGGGGTGTGGTGATCTGACAGAACATCTTGATGTGATATTTGATCTGGGATATAAATGATGAGAAGGAACCAGTCGTGTAAAGATTCAAGTGGGAATAATATTGGAGAGAGAGAAAAAGAGAGAGGGAGAGAGACAGAGAGAAAGAGAGGAAACACAAAAGTCCCGAACTAAAGCAAACTTCATGTGTTTGGACAGAAAACCCAGTGTGGATGAAGTATAGAAGTGAGTAAGATTGGAGAAATAATAAGGCCTTCAAAGCCATGGTAAACATTTTGTGTTATACTCTAAGTGAAATGGGAAGCCACTACATGATTTTAAGAGGAGCTATATGATATGATTTGTGTTTCAGAATATCATCACTCTGGCTGCCAGGCAGAGACTGGGTTGTTTGAAATCCTGGATATGTTTTGGAGATAGAACCTGTTAAGCTTTTGTTTGTTTTTACTACCAAAGCATTTTGGATCTTATTTTAGGATTTTATCTCCAGATCTGGCATCCACTGAGCCAGACTTTGGTAGATCCATGCCTCTTTAGGGGAGAAAGTAGTCAAGGGGGTTCAGTTTAGTTCAAGTGGAGGCGAGCAGGGTTCAGTGCATTTGAAGTTGAAATGGAGATCAGAAGAGTTCAGCAGTGTACTTCTCCAAAGCTTCGAGGGTTAGGGCAATGCCTGCTGAAATGACTTGTCTTTTAAAACTCTCCTGTTTGATATGGATGGCTATGGAACACTTGAAATATGACCAGTCTGAATTACAATGATCTGTAGGTATAAGGTATACACAGAGTTTTGATGATTTGCTATGTAAAAAAATGTGAAATACCTCATTAATATTCTTTATATTGGTTACATTTTGACATCCTATTATTTTGCATATATTGGGTTACACGAAATGTATGACTGAAAATAACCTCATCATTTTTCTTCTACTTTTTTAAAACTTCTTTAAAGAACAGCTTTAGATTTCCAGAAACACTGGGCAGATAGTATAGATGGTTCTCCTATTTCAGCCCCCTATACACAGTTGCTCCAATTATTATTATTTTATTATTATTATTATTATTATTATTATTTGTTTTTGAGACAGAGACAGAGAGAGACAGAGCATGAGTGGGGAAGGGGTGAAGAGAGAGGGAGACACAGAATCCGAAGCAGGCTCCAGGCTCTGAGCTGTCAGCACAGAGCCCGATGTGGGGCTCGTGAACTGCGAGATCATGACCTGAGCCGAAGTCGAATGCTCAACCGACTGAGCCACCCAGAGGCCCCCAGTTTCTCCAATTATTAACATTTTGTATTAGTATTGTACATTTGTTACAATTAATAAACCACTAATGATACATTGTTATTAATGAGAGCCCATACATTCATTCTTTCTGTTTTGCAGTTAGGTAAGGGTTTTAACTTAGGTTTTGGCTTGATTGAATAGATGGGCAGTTGTTAGCTACTTACTAGGAGAGGAAAGACTGTGAAGGATATGTTTGGATGAAAAAGAATTAAATGTGTCTAGATGCATGAAGTTTAGGATTATTATCAAACAATCAATGGAGTTGGATAAGTCTGCAGTCAGGGATAGATGTATAAATTTGAGACTCATCAGTGGAGGTATGAGGTTAAATTTCAAATTAAAATGATGTGAAGGGGTGCCTCGGTAGCTCAGTCAGTTAAGCATCAAACTCTTGATTTCGGCTGAGGCCATGATCTCATCGTTCCTGAGATTGAGCCCAACGTCCGGCCCTGTGCTGACAGTGCGGAGTTCTTGGGAGTTCGTTCTCTCTCTCTCTCTCTCTCTCTCTCTCTCTCTCTCTCAAAATAAATAAATAAACTTAAAAAATGGTGTGAAAAGTTAGCAGGAAATAAGACAATGGAGAGAGTGAGGACAACTCAGCTAAAAATTTCTGTTTTACAGTTAAGGAGAGTGGATAAATGAGGCAATAACGTCAATAATGGAGTTTTTGCTTGCTTTTTTTTTTTTTTTAAGATGAGAGCTATTAGAACTCATTTGTAAACTGAATGGAATACTATGGACAGTCTAAATCTGTTGATGTCAAAGGAAGAGAAGACATCTGTGTACGTGAAGGTGCATGGAGAGTGAGCCGTGAGGTCCTTGCACCAGGAGCAGGGCATGCCTGTGACTGGAGGGATGTGTCCTCAGTAGGAGGGAGGTTAATATGAGTGTAGATGCAGGTACCTCATAGGTTTTGTGGCGGAGTTATGAGGGAGTTTTTGTCTGACTGCTGCTTTTCCTCAGTGAGAAAGTATGAGACCAGCTGAAGTGACAGGGGGAGGGAGGTGTTGGGTATGGGAGGCATGAAACAGTCTGTCATCCAGAGCAGGGAGGTGGACTCACTGGCAAAGTGTGGAAGGATTGCAGAACAATGTTGACTGCACACTTCGGATCTGAGGTCATGAATTTTTTTTTTAAATTTTTTTAATGTTTATTTTATTATTTTTGAGACAGAGAGAGACAGAGCATGAACGGGGGAGGGGCAGAGAGAGAGGGAGACACAGAATCGGAAGCAGGCTCCAGGCTCTGAGCCGTCAGCCCAGAGCCGGACGCGGGGCTCGAACTCACGGACTGCGAGATCGTGACCTGAGCCGAAGTCGGATGCTTAACCGACTGAGCCACCCAGGCGCCCCGAGAGGTCATGAATTTAAAGTAAGACCAGACAGCAGGCTGGGACTAGATGAAGCAAGTGAGGTGCCTAATGTGCAGCATTTAGGGAGGCACTCACTCTCATAGTTGTGCTTGAGGCACCTGACCTGCCTCAGTCTAGTCGTGGCCTTGTCAGACATTAAAGCTTTATGATTTTCTCAAACAATATTCAGCTGCTTGAATATAGGCGAAGAAGTTATACAATTGAGTTCAATCATGATTGTGATTTGGCAGAGGAATAAAATTGGTTGGAAGGAGATCATAGAACCTGTGTGAGAATAAGAAGGAAGGGAAACTATCATGGGGGGGGGAGTGCAATGACAAATTGGGTTGATAAATGAATCAATAAATTTAGGGGATCATAGAATTGTCACAGTGGGGGTGGAAGGTGGTATCCAGGGAGTGAAAGTTGGGAGATGATGCAGTTCCTGGCAAGGACAACTTGTAGACTGTGATCATGATAGCAAGTGGTGAGATACATGACAGGGATGACCACTGGAAGTGAGGAATGCCTCCGCTAATGCAGAGGCCAGGATGTTGAGTCATCCAGGTGGATGACGAGACCACCAAGAATGATAACAAGAATAGGGATGGAAAAGGATACGGAAAAGGAAAAAGTCAGATGCTAAAGTCTTCAATGAATAAAGGCTGACTACTAATTGATATATGTAAGAGTAATATGACTGATTCCTAAATAATTAACATATAATATGATTCTAATTCAAAGGCATAGGTCTGTTTATTGATTGTAATAAATACTTGATAAAATAAATCGGATAAAGAAAAGGTGAGCATGAATAATTGAGATTCTGTTGAAAATTGCTATTTCCTATGGCATTTTGGTCAATGACTTAAGTCTCACATATGCATTCTTTTAAGGGAGCCAAAGCTCACTAAATCAACTGATTTTATTTTTCACTTTCTCATTTTTTTCGTGCTTACCCAGTAGTGTAGGTTGTTATGAGAAGGAAAATGGATAAAGTTTTGTAGCAAGAGGGAGGAAGGAAAGTAATAAACATGACAATAAGCTGAGTGGCTTACGCTTATAAATATATTTATAATATTTGCCTATAAAGACGAATGAATTATTCTTGCATTGCATTTGGCATTGTGGAAATAAGCTAATGTAGATCAAGGAAGCATAAGTGTAGGCAAAGGAACGGATAATGATGATGATGGCTTCCATTTATTGCACACCTATCGTGTGCCAGCCACGCATTAAGTGCTTTACATACATCATCTCATGTAACCCTCATAATAACACAGGGAGGTGGAGGTTATTATGCTCCCTTGATGGTTGAGAAAACAGATTTAGTGAGGGTAACTTGCCCAGATCACGCAGGTAATTGGCAGAGCCAGAAATCAAACTCAGTCCCCGAATCCCAAGCTTATAGTCTTCCCCAGAACAATGTTCAACAGAGCCAACATTTGCAAATAAAATCTTCATTGGATGTATCATTTTTTTTCCTACAAAAACATATCGAAGTGCTTGATATGCCTAGTAATAAAAATAGATAGTTTTTTCCAATGCATTTCTTATTGAGCAGAAAATATTCCAGGAGATATATAGACTCTGAGAGTGGTACCTGACAAGTAAAAGTTACCTCACAGCTCCACATTGTTTGTTTCAATTTCTCTGCTAGTGCACATCACTTAAAAAGTTTTTTAAAAAATTAATACACTTAATATTTTCTGAAATAACTAAGTCTAGGGGATGAAGTCTGGGAGATATATATCTAAATACATGTATATCTAAATATATTTCTTACCTGTGTTGTTGGTAAATCATAATAAAGTGATCGATGTATTGAGATCAATGTATTTGTCATTTAAAATTTTCTTCTGGACAAAATGCCAGCTGTTTCAGGGGTGGTCGGATTCATACAAAGGATATTTTAAATTTCTTCTTATAGAAATTAGTAAACAGCATGGCCCCTTGTAGCTATCAAAGGTGTTGTTGGTTACATAAACCACAGAACCAGGGTAATCATTTGAGACGAGCCAATGTGTAATGGACTCATTCTTTCTGTGAAAGGGTTGAAGTAATTCAACTGCAAGCCTAGCCCCAGATCAGAAATCAGATTAGTAGAACAAGTTGCAAGAGTGGTTTCTAACATCAGACTGATAACAATGTGAAAGGGACTCATTTGGCCCCTTCCTTAGTGACTATAAAAGATGAGAAGTGACATACATGCATTTCATAATGTTAGGTAGAGAGTAAGTATGGATTTACTTGGGATCATTAGTGAGGGTCTGATTTATGCTTTACTCTAATTTATTGATTGCTCACTCAGTATGAAGCACTGTATTTGGTTCAGAGCCTACAAAGATTAGAGATACACTCTGCCTTTGTTAAGGAGACCTCCTTTGTAAGGAAGGCAGAGGGTCTACCCAGTGTTGTGCACATAATAGGCTCTCAGTAAATATATGTCGAATAAATGTTTTGAGTGGGTATAAGGGTGAATAGTAAAAGTGTGTGGAGTGTAGCGAGTGATATGTTAGAGCAGGATAGCATGCAAAGAGGCACTTGGGCTTTTGCTCCAGGTTTAGAAGATCAAGCTTCTTTAGGTGTGACCTTTGAGCCACATCTTGAAAGGAATTATATAGAGAAGGTATAGGAGGAAGGAGGAAGTGAATTTATGAATAATAACGTGTACAAAGACAGGATGGTGCAAAGAAGGAGCATGGTGAATTTAGAGAACTGGGTTTTAGGTATAGGTGGCATTCTGCTGAAAGAGGAGAACTAGTGGGGCACCCAGGTAGCACAGTCAGTTAAGCGTCCAACTCTTGACCTCGGCTCAGGTCATGATCTTGTGGTTTGTGAGTTCAGCCCCACGTCAGGCTCTGCGCTGGTGGTGCAGAGACTGCTTGGGATTCTATCGCTCCTTCTCTCTGACTCTCTCTCTCTCTCTCAAAATAAATAAATGAACTTAAGAATTTTTAAAAAAAGAAAAAGGAGAATGAAGATTAGTGAGGGTGACTTGAGGAAAGCCATTTATGATCACTGAGAAGTTCCTATGTTTTCATATGGGCACTGGATCTCATACACAGCATTGCCATAAAACCATAAAGGAGATAATAATTAATACTTATATAATACTGTGTACTAAATATTTTACATATTTTAACTCACTTAATCGGCATATAGTCCTCTGAGATAGGAAGTACTATTAGCCATTTTAAAAATGAGACACATGAAATACAGGGAAATTAAGTAACTTACCTGAGATCATACATGTAATTAATAAGTGACAGAGCTGAGGTTTGAACTCAGTGATCTGGCTCCAAACCCAGCACTCCTAGCCATTTTAGTATATTACCTCTTAATACAATGTCAAGTTCAGTGTGGGTTGTTGTTAATGGTATTTGAAGTATTTCAGTTAGTCAATTATTATTTTTGTGATAATGCAGCTCTCATTTATTTGCTTTCTGATAGATTTTCTCAGGTTGGAGAAAAGAGATGTAGAAACAGCTGACGTACCAGGAATTATATGCAACTCAGAGTGCATGGTCATGTAGCTCTTGACTCTCAGACTAGTGCTCTCTCCTCCATGCTATACCATCTCTTGTGGCCTTAGCAGTTTTCCAGATGCTAGGTATCTGTGATCCTATCAGAGATTTAATGCTGTGTCCAATTTTATAAACATTCCAGAGAACAGGAAATTGGACATCTCTCCATTAAATACTTGGAAAGTACCCTAATGGCTGCTGTGTGACTGTGGTTGTATTTATTTGCAACTTATTGTCTTAAGTCACCGATGTTGTTTGATAAGTTAAATGTTTTAGAATTTTGTGATTACTGGCATTTGTTAAAAATTCTGCAGGTAAAGAACTCATTATAAAATGGGAGCGTAGAGAGTTGATATATGTAATTATTCGTAGTGTATATTTTGGGAGAGAATAGGAAAAGAGATAGCGAGAAGGAGACACTTTCTAGCACAGCAGAGAAATTAAATCCAATATGCTATGACAAGCAAATCAAGGAGAGAAGACAGGCACGAAGAAAAGGGATCCGTGTTAGGTGAATTTGTTGAGATAGCAACGAGTAATCCAACAAGATAAAGCAGGGAAATGGACGAAGCTAAAAGCTGTTACAGAACAGGAAGTTCTATTCAGATTGTGAGGCTACGCAGAATAAGACATGGCAGTAGCAATCCCTTTCTACTGTTTTTTTTAAATACTTATTTATTTATTTTGAGAGAGAGAGAGAGAGAGAGAGCTAGAGAGAGCATGAGCGGGGGAGGGGGAGAAAGAGGAGGAGAGAGAGAATTCCAAGCAGGCTCTGTGCTGCCAGGGCAGAGACCCAGGTGTGGCTCAATCTCACGAACCATGAGATCATGACTGGAGCCGAAACCAAGAGTCGGTTGCTTAACTGACTCACCTGCCCAGGCGCCCCACCTTTCTCCTCTTAAAACCTGTGATTATGGGGCTCCTGGGTGGCTCAGTCGGTTAAGCGTCCGACTTCGGCTCAGGTCACGATCTCGCGGTCCGCGGGCTCTGGGCTGATGGCTCGGAGCCTGGAGCCTGCTTCTGATTCTGTGTTTCCCTCTCTCTCTGCCCCTCCCCCGTTCATGCTCTGTCTCTCTCTGTCTCAAAAATAAATAAACGTTAAAAAAAAAAAAAACTGTGATTATGTAACACTTAATAAGTGGAAAAGGAAAAGTGAGCAGAAGCTATTAAGAGAAAAGTTGAAAGCTTCTTAGAGAAACGAGAGTTTAGAATATACTTGATCTCTTAAGTCCTGCTACCCTGCCCCAGTGAATTGGGGGAACTTTTACAATCCAGGACTTGCCAGCCATCACTGTCTTGCCCATTGAGAGGTTCCCAACGATGGCCCACACTGATATACTCTTGGGCAGAGGTAGCAGAAGCAGAAGCTTAGAAGAGAAATTGAATGGGGAACTGCTTCCGAGTGGAGTTCAGGCCAGACTGAAGCAAAACTCCAGGGAATTTGGCTAGGACGTTTTCCTGCCAGAGTTTGAGTTGCTGTTTGTAGTTCATGTTATATAGTAGGTGTTATGCTTCAGGACATTTACACTCTTCTCTATTGACTGTCATTCTCTGTAGCGAGGATGGAATATTCAGCCTATCAACTTCTATTTATTTAACTGTTATGTACATTGCCTAACTTGGATACTCACCATTTACTTTCTAATGTGCATAATAAAGCATGTCTTCTCCCTGTATGTACGTCTGGGCTTCTTTTTGCGTAGAAGATATTATGCTATCAAGAATGACCTTGTGTGGATTACAATCTTCGTATCTCTTACTACACACAATATATTTTTATCTACCATTCTTTCTTAGAGAAAAATAAGCTCAGTGAGCTATCTTACTAAAACTTTATTAACATTGTTTTCTAAACATTTATAGGTAGTGCTGGGACACCTGTCACTTTTAATGAAAATGGAGATGCTCCTGGACGTTATGATATCTTCCAGTATCAAATAACCAACAAAAGTGCAGAATACAAAATCATTGGGCACTGGACCAATCAGCTTCATCTAAAAGTAAGTATCAATATAAATTTGCATTAATGGATATAATTCTCAGATAGGCAGGCTTTATTTTTAAGTTTATAATACAAATTTTGTTAGAATTGATTCTTATAATTAAGTTTTCAGAAAATGTGTGATTTTATCCTTCTTTCAACTTGGAAATGTTATGGAAAATCTTAAACATCTGTAGAGAAATCTAGTATCTATAGGGATTTAATGAAAGATCTCATTTCCTTTTAAGTGACTGTATTAGGGAAATTTTGTCCTTTTTTGAAAGACTCACTTGTTTACGTGTTGGTACACTCTGTGTGTGTGTGTGTGTGTGTGTGTGTGTGTGTGTGTGTGTGTGTGTTGTGGTGGGGAGGAACGACAGTGTGCCATGAATAAGTTTAGGCTTAAAAATAAGTGTATTTTACCTTTGCCACATCAGATATTGAGACCTTATGATCATGTCTGATTGATGGAAGTGAATCATGACCTATATTTACATTACCTCTTTGAATAACAACATCAGAGAAAGTTAATGTACCTACAGGTGATGGTCAGATCCTTTAACAGCCTTTTGGGCTGCCTGCTGTCCCTACCTACCTGGCGTGCTATCAAGGCCCAATGCCCACAGATTTGGCATTTCCTAGAAGTGGCCATGTGAGGAAAACTTGAAGAACTCAGCTTAAGCAGGGTCCCAGGGCCTGGGGGTGGTGCCGAAGGTGGCTGGGCATTTGCCTGCCCTGGTGTCACCAACACCGGGGGCTCTGTCTCCTCCTGCTGGGTCTGGTGGGGATCTGGTGGGGGCAGCGTGCAGGATGGCTGTGGGGTGCAGGAGCTTCATCAGTTTTGCCTGGCTGGTGGCAGCCCTTCAGAGGGGCTTTCCTAGGGGAAGGTCTGCGGGGACATTGGAGAGAGCTATGTGGTGCCAGCACCCGCCAAATATAAGGGGCTCTGGAGCAGGAAGCCAATCCTGAACCTGAGAGATAAGGGGGGCCCAGAAAGGGAGCAGGACTGTTAGTGGCTGCATGGGGAGGGTGTTGGGGTGATTGGAATAGCATCTGTTTACCACTAGGTAAAGAATTATTTCACATTTTAACAGGCATGATGTGATAGCAGTGCATTGGCTTCTTCCAGTATAGAGAAATAAGAAACGTGCCCTATAGTCTCAGCTAAGGATTGGCATTCATTCATTCAGCATGTCTTTGACAACTGTAATATAGGACTATTTACAGGGACTTAGCGTTTCCTCTGTAGACAGTCAGGGGATTTGTAAATGCCTCAAATAAACTAGAAACATATTCATGTACTGTCTTATTGTTCTAATATGTATTTCATTCTTTCCCATAATGAAAGTATCTCTTCTTGATCCTCAAAGCCATCATAACACTGTGAGAATTGAGTTTATTTCCTAAATGAACAATTAAGTTCATTTCCTAGCTATCCCTTATCCTAGCTAGAAGGTAAAAGCTTATGATGTACACGAGGGTGGAGATCATTCTTGTCTATATGTGTGTAACATGTTCACATGTGTTTTCTTGTGTTTGAACCCACTCAAAAGACATCGAGTTGGTAATTTTTAATACAGCTTTTTACTTCTGTATCTCCAAAGAGAGCTCCTTAAGTGGCATGCTTATGCAGCATCAGTCACCAAAGTTTTCAAAAAGGAAGCAGATGATGAGAAATAATAAAACTAGGATATTTATGATCTACTGTCTCTGAAATGACTTCCTGATAATTATCATGGTTCAGCTATCAATAATGCACAAAGACAGCTTATATTTCTAACTATTGTTGTGCTTTGTAAGACCACATATCTGCAGTTAACTACATGCAGCAGCCTGAAGAAACCTTATCTACTGTTCCGTAACCCAAATTAACATATATTGAAGCATAGTTTTTATAAGTCTACAAGTCATTAATGCCAATCTGAAAATCAATAGATTTTTGTCAAAAGGTCTTTTGAAAGTAAACCTATGTGAAACAAAATAATTAAACATGACAAAGAAAATTTGATATGGGTTAAAATAGGTTAGCTACTTTTTATCTGGTATTTATTAATGCTAAACTGCCTATTACATTCTTATGACTAAGGTTGTACATAGCAAAATTCAATGGTTGAAAAATATGTCCACTATACTAAGATACCTAAAACATTTACACAAAAAGTATATATACACACACATCTCTCTATATATGTGCATGATATATTTGTTATAAAACTTCATATTGAATCTCAAGCTGTTCTTTAATGTACATTTAACAGTGCATGAGAGTTTTATGTTTATTATTGTGTAACTTCATAAAATATATCAAAACAATTTGTAAGAGTTATTTCTTATGCATGATTATGACCATTTATAACTAGATAGGAGTACCAGCTTTACTGAAACAGAGAGAATGTATCTCTGAGAAGAAAAGTAAGTAAATTAGACTGTGGGGAGAGGTTGTAAGTCAGGGTTGACTTCTGGAGTATAGCAGGACAAATTGTTTCCCCTTGGATCAGTGACCTGTTTGAAGGCCGAGTAGGGGGTGCTTGGAAAGTGACCAGTTTATTAAAGTCCTGCTTGGACATTAGTCAAGGCATCAAACAAATGCTTTGCTTCAGTTTTATCATCTGTAAAATGAACACATTAGTAGCCCCTGTTTTGTATGGCTGTAATAAGAATTTAATGGAATAATATAATGAAGCATTTAGTCCAGGACTTGGCACACATGCAATCCATAAACATTACCTATGCTTAATCCACTGTCTCATGATTCTGCATGGCCAGTGGGAGATATGGTAATCGATGTGAGTAAAACACTGCTCATTACAGAGGCACTTGAATTTGCTTTAGAAAGTTATGAGAGAATCTCTTCATCAAAATGCTGACCATTTGTCTCCATAGCCCAGTGTTTCTTCTTATCTTTATTATTGGCCTTAATACTTTAGAAAATCTATCTACACTTAAAAAGTAACCTTTAAGTGAGATAAATACAAACTTTCTATATGGTAGCATATGGCCAGGTAATGTCAGCTAAGCAATTGTTTTTTGAATGGACTTGATAAATTCATTCTGTGCACATACACTGGGCTAAGTTTTGGGACTAGAGTGAATATGTAGTTCTCAGGGTGCTCATAGCCTGGAAGGATAGACCAGCACTCAAACCAACAATGCCAGCGTAGTGAGGCAGGTGTATGGATGAAGGTGTGTGCAGTGTCTCCAAGCAGCAGCCCAGAGAGACTTTCCTAACCCGGCCTGGCTGCCGATGACGGTTGTGTTGAGGGCCAGGGGAGGATACTCTCCCCTGTGTCCTCCCATCTCTCCTTAATCTGTTAAACCAGATTTACAGTAGATTTTACACTCTGAGCGGTAAGCATTTATCAGTCAGTTATTGGATGGAATTCTGCTCCAAAGAGCCAGTTTTTCTGGCTGAATTCAACCACGGGATGATTTTGTACACAGCCTGTGTACGATGAAGCATGTATGAATGTGACAGATTTGCCCTGAATGTACCTTAGTGGAGTGAAAGAATTTTTTAAACAAGTAGGTTATTTTTTTTTCTTTTTCCTGGAAAATTATGAGGTGTTTTATTTCCTCAAAAGCATTGTCTTTATTGTTCCAAATATTATTGCTTCTTTTTCTTTATGATGGAACTAACATATGTTCTTAATGTAGCAACTACAATCAGCTAGTACAATTGTTTAGTTTGATTTAGGCTTTCTATTCAGTTGCCTCAGTCCGTGCGTGAAGGGCGTGTTGTCTGAGAACGAATTTGAACAATTAGGTCTCTCCATTTTGTTAGACTGAATGTCTCAAGAGGCAGGTGGTCCTTATTAGTGATTACAAAACATATTGTAACCTCGAGGTTCCGAGTAAACAGCAGAGCCTGAACTGCGGGGAGAACAGCCATATGCTGCTGTAAGTCCATGGGGAGAAGGTATATGGAGGTTAATGGATGTACCTAAAATAACTCTAACTCAGGGCTCACTTTTTTATACTTCCAACCAGAGCTTACTGGTTTTTATTTATTTTTTTATTGTTTATTTTTGGATTATGGTGGGAATGAGGCAGATGGTTTTGCTTGTTTTATTGTTCTGTTTTCTTCTGTTTTTATTCAGTTAAATAATTTGGAGATAAATAATAGTAGTAAAGGATAGCAACTCTGTAAGAGTGTCTCAACCACAATTGTTAGTGGCACAGTGTCAATTGGGGTGGGTGATTTGAAGAATGGCTTCATTGACACTGATTTAATTTTGAGTGGGTCACTCCATAGAAGAAAGTAATTCTTCACAAGGCACTGAATCCTGAACCTCAGTTATCTCATCTGTTAAGTGGGGATAATAAATAGGCATTATGAAGATTGAATGCATTAGAATATAGTGGTGAAGAACGAGACTTCAAAGTCAGAAAAAGGTTTGAATTCCAACCTTCCATTCATGAGTCTTAGAGCCCTGCACATGTTATTTTAGCTCTTTTAGTCTCAGTTTCTTCATCTGCATGGAAACAATCATAACTACTTCACAGAGTTGTTGAGATAATCAAAGGATTAATCACATACACAAAGATCGTAGAACACTGCTTGCCACAAAGTCAATGTTAAGTGAATATGGTAATCATAATTTGTTTTGTTTTGCCACAATAACTAGTCTACTACTGAGGACCTATAGTTTCAATCTAAAATTCCATACATGCAAAGTCTCTTTTGACTTTGTTTTGATGTTTTGAGTAGGGATTAACTTAAAAATAAGTACATACACCATGATAACTTTTCTGTGCCTGTACAATAAATCCAAAATGTTTACTTTAGTATTAAAAAAAATGGGCTGCATGCTTTGGGGACAACCAGAAACTTGAGCAAAATTTTTGGTGTTTAGCCCAATTAAATCTGTCTTTCCTATGGACATGTACTATATATCATTTATAATATAATATTTTAATTTAAATATATTTTAATATAATATTTAATTATATGTATATCTATTTGCCTGTAGATGGTTAGTCAGTTACATGCTGTACTGGAGTTTCCTCCACTTTCTTGGAATACAGATAGAAAGAATTCCTCAGTGTCCTCATTTGCCTTGTAGGTATGCTGTTTTGGATAAACATTACAAGTTTTTAACCAAAACCGTTAGATTCATTAAATAGAGGAACAGCTTTTCTATAGTGAAGGATATTGAAATAGTCTTGAAGTAAAGATGGATTGAATGGAGTTGGAACAGTGTTTGAGGGGAGACTTGACCCTTTATTTGCTTGGGCTCTGAGAAGCCATGCATTTTCTCTTTGCCTCGATTTCTCCATTTGCAAAGTTGCCTACATTTAGAAATGCTCTTTCATATCACTGTCAGTGCTTATGAAAGATAGCTCACCCTGTGAGGCCAGCTCTCCCTTTCCCACAAACCATGAATGTAGAGTCAATTCTCTGAGACCTTTCACTACATTCTGACAGAACTTTAAATGCCACTGTAGTTCCTGTATTTATACTCCATTCGGAAAAACTATTCTGCTCCCATTCTGTACAACAAGATGACTAGTGGTCAAAACTATATTTTTGTTTATTAGATTCAAATATATTCTTTTTTAAAAAAAGTCATTTTGGGGTCAGTAGTTATATCTCTGTTTATGAGAAAACAAGCATTTGGTAAATTCATGTTTTTGACATGTTGAGCAAATGCCAAGATAATTAAATTTTAACTATGTTCTTGCTAGCCCAGGGTAGGTGCTCAGTAAGTATTTGTTAAATGTCATGAATAATATGCTGATATTTTCTAAATACTGACTGAATATGGGACAATGATCCGAGATTATTGATTAGGAAGTAGACTTGTACACAGTTTATTTATTCAGTGGCTGCTCCCTGCCAGGCAGGACGCTAAGCTGTTGAGGAGTACAAGGTTCAATAAAATAAACTTCCAGATATTAAAAGATTCGCAATTCATTAAAGGCAACTATATGCTTGAGTAACTACAATAAAAGCATAACTAGGAACAGATTAAAGAACAAACTATGAATTCAGAAGGTATAATGATTACTTCCAACTATGAGGAGGATAAAGTTTCTTGATACATGAGATTCAAAGTGATCTTCAGTTACTTTGGTGGCCAGAAATGGTTGCGAGAGTGTACAGTCCATGGAAAAAGCATCCGTCCATCTCCATCCATTCATTCATCCATCCATACCAGAATAAAGTGCCTCCAATGTGCCACTGCTGCGCTAGGTGCTGTAATGATATAGAGGTATGTAAGATTCAGTTCGTAGGGTCACCCCTAAACTGGTAGCACTAAGTAGGAGCAGAATCCAAGGAAATGTCTCGTTCATGAGTCCACAATGCATCCATCCATTTTCCTTTATTCTTGTCTATCTTGAGCACACATTCTTACTGGTAAAGTAGGATTAGTGTTCACTGAGAAACCTTCTGTCTTGGTCTGGAGACTGGGAAATTGGGAACTGTTTTTTTTTGTTTTTGTTTTTTTTTTTTTTTTTTTTTTCAACGTTTTTTATTTATTGTTGGGACAGAGAGAGACAGAGCATGAACGGGGGAGGAGCAGAGAGAGAGGGAGACACAGAATCGGAAACAGGCTCCAGGCTCCGAGCCATCAGCCCAGAGCCTGACGCGGGGCTCGAACTCACGGACCGCGAGATCGTGACCTGGCTGAAGTCGGACGCTTAACCGACTGCGCCACCCAGGCGCCCCTGGGAACTGTTTTGATCCAACTGGTTTGCGATATCCCCATGGAGACAAGTTGGGAAGACCCTAGTACTTGGATGGCCTGATGAGAGAAACCTGACTTCAGAAGGCCCCTACCATTTGTCCTCAGAGAAGCACTGATAATTTAGGGCAAAGAGCATGTTGTACTTGTCTTTGAATGTTTAAAAATTACCACAATGTGGGTCTCACTCAATATTCATGAAATAAATTAAGGAACTCAAAAATAAAAGTAGTGTTATTTCTACAAGACCATAAAGGTGAGCTAACCATAAAGTACTAATCTGGAGATAACGTATAACCTAGAGCACATGGGGTAAGGGTAGAGTTCAGAGCCGTAATAGTAATCAGGAGTGAAATCAGATACAAAAGCCAGAATGGAGAATCTAGTTCAGGGTACATCTAATCGAGCTCCATAAAGAAGGGAAAATCCAAAGTCACGCACAAGAGCAAGAGGAGTGTGAATAGGGGGCCCACATAAAATTCTGAAGGACTTACTGTTACTATTACCACTGGCTTTTATTCCTGCCGTGCCATTTGCAGAACTTCCTATAGCCTGTAGGACCTCAGTGTTGCTTAGTGGCTTCAATACTTACCTTGAAGGGACAATATCCATTGCTGCCTGTCTGACAGATTATCTCTGCCTTATCTGTCCACGTACATGGTTTGAGCCTTGTTCCATAAGACATTTAAAAGGATGTAATAAGATACATTACATAGTAGAATAGACAAACAAACCAGGAAATTATGAAGGAAGAATAAAGAGAGTTAATAAATTTTAGTTAGTATTCAAGTTTGATTTCCTCGTCAGTAATTACAACCAATAGATTCACCTAGGCTGCTCAGTAGAGTAATAAATAGTTATGCTGATATTTTAAGAACAAAATTATGCCATATAAAAATATGGTTTCCCAAATAAAGTGTCTCCAATGTGCCATTGCTGTGATTTTTAAAGAATACACAAATATATGCCATATAAAATATGGTTTAATCAGATTAAGATTTGAGATGCTGGAATCAGTTTTCTCAATCTTGTTGGAGGCAGATTCCTGGAGTAACCTAATAGTATCCAGGGAATCTAGTAGTTTATCAGGGAAATATAAGTAGAGCATTAAAAGGTCTATCATTATTGATGAAAAATAGAAGAAGTCATAAGCGCTTAAATAGCTATTTTTATAAATAATTGTGACAATGACACAGAAAAGGAAATGAAAACTACACAAAATGATAGAGATCAAATTAGAAAAGGAAAATCGAAAAAATATGATGCAAGTCAAAGAAGGACATAACATAAAGTACAAAATGCTTCTTTATACCAACACTAAAGATGGGCAAAGGAGGATGGTGATTCTAGACTTTTATGGGGATAATAAAGTAATAAAAATTATAATAAATGGCATTTTAATCCCTATTCTAGCCTTGAGAGGAATAAAGTAAGTACAATTTTAACATGATGAGTAGAATAGGAAAGGTTAAAATAAGGTTATAAACATAAAATGATAATATAGAATAGAGGAATAACTGGTAAAAAAAAAAGTCATTCTCTTATGGTAAATTTGCTAAAATATATGTGAACCCTGTATGCTAGGGTACTTTTAAAAGGCTCGATGGACACATCAGTGTTATTTAAAATCTACAACGTGCAAGAGAATTACAAGTAAGAACTGAAAAATATTATATATGAATAAAATATGTTGCCCCCAGGTATAGATAGAGGTCAGTAGCTGGTAAGGGCATGAAACTAAAAAGAATAAAGTTAGTGTGTCTGTTGACTGAATCAAAAGTTTAGCATGGCATATTTCCTCAAAATTTCCACTATTTGAGGAAGGAAAATAGAGACAGAACATGGATCTTCCCCAAAGTCCCTATACCATTTTACTGAGGTTATTGATCATTATCACCAAATGAAGTTCTAGAAATGTACAGTTCTATATCAACTCGGAGGTTGAGACATCAATCCATAAATAAATGACAGAGGGATACAATAAAGACACATAAAAGTACCAAATTTTACTATTCTTTGATTGCTTTTGTTTGTTCTAAAATCATTTTTTAAATTTTTAAAAAAAAATTTTAAATGTTTTATTTATATTTGAGACAGAGACAGAGCATGGGGGGGGGGGCGGGGCAGAGAGAGAGGGAGACACTGAATCCAAAGCAGGCTCCAGGCTCTGAGCTGTCAGAACAGAGCCCAATGTGGGGCTTGAACCCACGAACCGTGAGATCATGACGTGAGCTGAAGTCAGGCATTTAACCAACGGAGCCACCCAGGTGCCCCTAAAATCATTCTTAAACTTATTTTAAGATGATTGCAGATTCACATGCAGTTGTAACAAATAATAAGGAAAGATCTCATGTCCCCTTTGCCTATTTCTCCCCAACAATAACATCTTGAAGACTATAGTGTAATATTACAACCAGGACATGGACATTTATATGGTCCAGCAATTTTGTTCAAATCTCCTCAGTTTTATTTTTACTCATCTAGTGTGTGAGGGGGTAGTTCTGTGCAATTTTGTTACCTGTCTTGGTCCTTGCTTCTACCACTATAGTCAAGATACAGGACATTTTCATCACCACAAGGATCCCCATGTTGCCCTTTTATTGCCAGATCCATTTCCCTCCCATACACCTCCCCCCAGTACCTGGCAACAACTCAAATGTTCTCTATTTCTACAAATTTGTCATTGCAAATAAATGGAATTATCCTGTATGTAATCCTTTGAGTTTCAGCTTTTTTCATTCAACATAATTCCCTCAAAATTTATCCAAGTTGTGTGTCCCTTTTTGTTGTTCAGTATTATTCCATGGTATGGATATACCAAGTTTGTTTAACCATTCACCCTTTGAAGGATACCTGCAAAATAATTATGAATAAATCTGCTGTGAATATTTGTTATTTTATGTAGAGAGAAACAAGGAAGAGTGATATCTTATCTCGGAACTGAATGAAATTCATTTTTATATGACAGTTTTAGACTTATAGTTAACCCTTTAATATAGAATATTTCTTGAAAATAAGAAAGGGAACATTACACCTTATCCTTATACCTGGGATAGTGATGTCTTAGACGTGGTAAACCTACCACAATTGCAGTAAACATACCTAAGAAGAAGAAGTTCTCATTTAAAAACAATGCCACATAGGTCTAGCTCCTGTTAACATAGTAGTGTGTGAAAACAGACCTGTATGCTTTCTTCTCCTGCTTCTGCTTTCCATCCCTGTCTGTTGTGTTGTGTTGCTGTCTGTGGCACTAAAATGAAACTCTTAGAGTTTCCAAGAATTTCAAAGTTGCCCCTGCTCTCTATTTCTCAAGTTGTTTTAACACTCTGGTAGGCTTTGCTGTATTAGTTCTCATTTGACTGCTTTGTAGCTATCAGGTCAATTGGTATATGCATTTCTCTGCATTCATGCCATGTTTTTAGATTCCAAATATCAGACATGACTTCTGGATTAAGCTATTTTATGATCTTCAAGACTACTGATCTAAACTCTTGTGAAAATGTTTAGAGGGAACCCAAAGGGACAGATTACAATGGAAATCTCCTACTACAAATATACTTTGAGCTTTGGTATCTGTGAATTAAGTTTTTTAAATTTGTGCAACGAATTACCCTATCCTTAATATTAGTTAATCAAAGAACCAGTTGATTTTTATAAATGGTAGCTATAAAATATTCTATAGGGGTGTGATTTCATGTTGTCCGAGGCACAAATGGACTTGAAGAACAGACCCTGCTATGCCCTGTGACGATGCAGGATGTATCATCAGAGTTTAGGAGACTGGTTTTTAACCTGGACTCTTACTAATCCTGAGACAAATTTGTGCTTTATGACTTAATGTTTGGGGCCTCAGTTTCCATGTTTATAAAATTATGAATTAAATATAGCTTTTCACTAAAATTTCTTCCAGATCTATTACTTTCTAATTGAATACTTCAGAGTGTGAATGTAATGTTATATGTATTTTCCTGTTTATTTACTTACTGTTTTTTAGGTGAAAAAAGTACTGTAGGAGCACCTGGGTGGCTTACTTGCTCAAGCAACTGACTCTTGATCTCAGCTCAGGTCTTGACCTCAGGGTCCTGATTTCAAGCCCCATGTTGGGCTCTATGCTGGGCATAAAGCTTAACGAAAGAAAGAAAGAAAGAAAGAAAGAAAGAAAGAAAGAAAGAAAGAA